>NC_068427.1:46359281-46539281 GCF_023373465.1 Oncorhynchus keta | reverse complement strand
ATTACGTTACTAGTATGTAGGGGCTCCTGAGTGGCACTGCATCTTGAGGCATTACTACAGACACCCTGGTTCGAATCCAGGCTGTATCACAACTGGCTGTGATAGGGAGTCCCATATGACAGGGGAACAATTGGCCTAGGATCGTCTGCTCTAGGCCGTCATTGTAAATAAGAACTTGTTCTTAACTGACTTGCCTAGTTAAATAAAGGTAAAATATTTACATCTTATGAGATGCTTAAATTAATCCATTATTATTTTTGATGATGGCCAACTATTTGTTGGCATGAAAAGCATACCTTTACATAGTGTGGCTTCTAGCCTGTGTCAATACTCCAGCCACAAGTCCTTACTTTTCATGGGCAAGAGCTCCATCTAGAGGAGTTTTGTCATATGTTTTTATGTAGGTATGGGTGCCGAACCCTGCTGGAGACAGACTGGTTATTGTGGACAGAACCCTGCTGGAGACAGACTGGTTATTGTGAACAGAACCCTGCTGGAGACAGACTGGTTATTGTGAACAGAACCCTGCTGGAGACAGACTGGTTATTGTGGACAGAACCCTGCTGGAGACAGACTGGTTATTGTGAACAGAACCCTGCTGGAGACAGACTGGTTATTGTGAACAGAACCCTGCTGGAGACAGACTGGTTATTGTGAACAGAACCATGCTGGAGACAGTCTGGTTATTGTGAACAGAACCCTGCTGGAGACAGTCTGGTTATTGTGAACAGAACCCTGCTGGAGACAGTCTGGTTATTGTGAACAGAACCCTGCTGGAGACAGACTGGTTATTGTGGACAGAACCCTGCTGGAGACAGTCTGGTTATTGTGAACAGAACCATGCTGGAGACAGTCTGGTTATTGTGAACAGAACCCTGCCTGAGACTAAGACTGGTTATTGTAGCTAAGTGCACAGACACACAACACTAAATACTTCCTCCAAGCTAGCTAACCACTGTAGCTAGTATTGACATTATAATTAAATCACAATGGATTAGTGTCCATTAAACAGCTGCTTGTGTTAGCTGCCAAGTTAGTGCAATGTTCTTAGCTAGCTAGCTAAGTTGTGCTAGTTAGCAAATATGTTAAAGTTAGCTAGCTAAACATTTGGCTATGGGCTGGCACTGGTCGTATGGGATTATAGAGAGTGAATTTAATTGTTTCTTCATAGTCTTGCTAGGTAGTTATCCAGCTATGGCCATATGGCTAGTAGTCAGTACAGGTGGCGAGGTCAGCACAGGTGCATCAAAGCAGGGACCGAGAGATTGAAAAACAGCTTCTGTCTCAAGGCCATCAGACTGCTAAACAGCCATCGCTAACTCAGAGAGGCTGCTGGCTACATTGAGACCCAATCACTGGCCACTTTAATAAATGGATCACTCATCACTTTAAACAATACCACTTTAAATAATGCCAATTTAATACTGTTTACATATCTTACATTACTCATATCACATGTACGTATACGTAGAATGTATGCACACATGACTGTAAGTCGCTTTGGATAAAAGCGTCTGCTAAATGGCATATATTATATATTACATGTACATACTGTATTTTATACCATCTACTGCGCCTTACCTATGCCGCTCGGCCATTGCTCATCCATAAATGTATATGTACATATTCTCATTCACCCCTTTATATTTGTGTGTATTGTCTGTGTTGGGGAATTGTTAGATTACTTTATTAGATTGTTAGATTACTTTGTTAGATTACTTTTTTACTGCACTGTCAGAACTAGAAGCACAAGCATTTCGCTGCACTCACAGTAACATCTGCTAACCATGTGTGTGTGATTTGATTTATCAACAAGGGAATTCTACAAAATAGCACATTAGCAGCTAGGGTTAGCTAACATTGGAATCTAGACCATAAACTAAAGCTAAGCAACACACATGGACATGCATTCCAAAAACAACGCTACTGCCACCTTCTTGTTTGGAGTATTTTAACAAGGCTGACGGCTTCAAGGTCTTTGCTATGTGAACACAAAAGAGATTGACTGCCAACACTCTGTTCAGGGGTGCTAAGTTCTGTCGGCAGGCAAACGATTGATACTCTGAGTTTTGGCTGTGGTAACAAATTATTAGTAAAAACATGCTGATTACCCTTGATGTCATGCAACAAAATGAAATATAACAAAAACACATCACTTATAGGATGTTTTATTGAACCCCAGATTGGGGAGAGAAAATGTTCCAACCTGAAGCTGGTAATAATTATCCACCGGTAGGATCATTCAGGCTGTATCACATTCGGCTATGATTGGGAGTCCCAACACAATTGGCCCAGCGTTGTCAGGGTTTGGCCGGGGTTGGCGTCATTGTAAATAAGAATTTTCTCTTATCTGACTTGCCTAGTTAAATAAAGGTTAAATAAAGAATGTGTGGGATGGGTCAATAGTGTGTGATAGATCTCAGTGTCCCCCCGTGTTCAGAGAGTAAGTTGTTTGCTGTCCAGGTGGTGGGGCAAAAGTACACAGAGCATCAACCAAACTCCATCAGTGAGGAGGAGCTGATACTGCACGACACATGCCTTTACACACAGCTCAGCTCAGCTAACCTCCCTAAACACCCAGCCCTCTTCACAGTACAGATCCTTTAACTATGCCAAATATTCTGGTTTGTGCCATTTCAGTCCATCATTTGTGATTGAAATTAATAAATGTTTGCCGGTTCATGTAGTCCTATGATTTGTCCAGAGCTTTCCAGCAAGGGCACATCAATAGGTCAATACACCAAAATCAATAAATAATACATGATTTAATGTGTTCTGATGGACAAGTTACTTTGTTCAATTAATATTGAGCCCGGTGTAAAACCAAGTCCTTTTTCTAGGCTTATAGATGCTTGTTTGGGAGCATTACCTCCTTTAGTTGCCCTATGACTGACTACCTGGTTTTTGACAGCATGACTTTTGGACAAATCAACTGATGTGCTAGCAGCATACCACCCTGCATCCCACTGCTGGCTTGCTTCTGAAGCTAAGCAGGGTTGGTCCTGGTTGGTTGCTGGATGGGAGACCAGATGCTGCTAGAAGTGGTGTTGGAGGGCCAGTAGGAGGCACTCTTTCCTATGGTCTGAAAATATATTTACAGTGGCCACTTAAAGAAAAAGTTACAGGTCTGTGAGAGCCAGAAATCTTGCTTGTTTGTAGGTGACCAAATACTTACTTTCCACCATAATTTGCAAATAAATTCATTACAAATCCTACAATGTGATTTTCTGGATTTCTTTTTCTAATTTTGTCTGTCATAGTTGAAGTGTACCTATGATGAAAATTACAGGCCTCTCTCATCTTTTTAAGTGGGAGAACTTGCACAATTGGTGACTGACTAAATACTTGTTTGCCCCATTGTATATATCCCAATGCCCCAGGGCAGTGACACTTCCCTGTCCCTGTCTTTTGGATGGGATGTTAAATGGGTGTCCTGACTCTCTGAGGTCATTAAAGATCCCATGGCACTTATTGTAAGAGTAGGGTTGTTAACTCTGGTGTCCTGGCTAAATTCCCAAGCTGTCCTTCGTACCATCATGGTCACCTAATCATCCCCAGTTTACAATTGGCTCATTCATCCCCCTCCTCTCCCCTCTCCTGGCTAAATTCCCAAGCTGTCCTTCGTACCATCATGGTCACCTAATCATCCCCAGTTTACAATTATTCCCCAGGTTGTTGCTGTAAATGAGAATGTGTTCTCAGTCAACTTACCTGGTAAAATAGCAAATCTGAAGCTCCCCTCAAATAATAGTGGTTAGGATGGCCTTGGACTGGGACATTAAGACATGGTTTATGGCTGCTGGGCTAGCCTTGTCTGTTCACCCTGCAAAACATTTTATCAGCATTAATGTTTTCCCTCTTATGCCGGTGCTATGGACGAATAAAATACTTTATACCATGGCATTGTTGAATGCTCCTTTCTGATTGGCGTGAAGGGCATTCTAGAGCGTGCATTATTTATCTTTATTAACAGGGTGGTTCGAGCCAAACATTTTTTCATGTTTGAGCAGCTTTTGAAAGCAAAAGTCTAATTGAAAACAGTATTCATATAACTGAATTTCATTTTCATAATAGCAAGCTAGGACCGATGATTTGGTTAGCTAAACTAGCACTAGCTAGTAAATTTGCTAGCTACTTCAGTGGATGCTGAACACAGTTCTACCAGTAAATTAACACATTTCTAGAGGTGTTAAATTATAGCCAAATGTGTTAAATTATAGCCATGGTATAAAAGAGTTAGAATCAACTCAGGACTCTATGCGTTCTTTGGAAAATAATGCATATTAATCCATTAGCGTGGAACACACCTTCCACGTCATTCATTATTTTCGATATAATGCATATCCCCTTGTTGATTTTTCCCTACTGGCACAAAGAAATACAAAACATAGAAAATAGAACATAGAATGCCCACTCCACATCACACTCTGACCTATCCAAATAGAGAAATAAAACATCTCTCGAAGGTCAGGGCGTGGCAGTACCCCCAAAGGTGCGGACTCCGGACGCGGGTCAGGGTGGGCATCTACCTGCGGTGGTGGCTCTGGTGTGGTGACCCTCGCTGCCGACCCCGGACTGGGCACCCTCGTTGCAGGTCCCGGACTGGAGACCGTCGCTGGAGGCTTCGTGCCATGACTCCTCACTGGAGGCTTCGTGCCATGCATCATCACTGGAGGCTTTTTGCCATGGATCATCACTGGAGGCTTCTTGCCATGGATCATCACTGGAGTGGAGAGACACACAGGAGGCCTGGCTCTGGTAGCAGGCACAGGACTCACCAGGCTGGGGAGATATACAGGAGGCTTTGTCCTTGACTGAGGCACCGGATACACTGGGCCGTGGAGGCGCACTGGAGGTCTCGAGCTTAGAGCCTGCACAACCCGTCCTGGCTAGGTGGTTATCTTCGCCCTGCAAATGCGGGGCGCTGGCACAGGACGCACTGAACTGTGCAGATGTACCAGAGACACAGTGCGCAGAGCCTGCGCAGGATATCCTGGGCGGAAGAGACGCACTGGAGACCAGGCACGCTGAGCTGGCACCATCCATCCTGGCTGGATGCTCACCCTAGCCCGGCAGATGCGGGGAGCTGGGATGTAGGGCACTGGGCTGTGAACGTGCACTGGAGACACCGTGCGCTCCACCTCATAACATGGTGCCTGACCGGTATGACGCTCGCCACGGTAAGCACGGGGAGTTGGCTCAGGTCTGAATCCTGAACCTGTCACACTCCCCGTGTTCCCCCCCCAAAAAACGTTTGGAGTGGCCTCCCGGTCTTTAGTGCCAGCCGTGACCCTGTGTAATCTTGGGCCCTCTTTCTAGCTCCCTCCACCTTCCTCGCTGCTTCTACCTGCTCCCACGGCAGGCGATCCTTTCCAGACAGGATCTCCTCCCACGTCCAGGATCCTTTGCTGTCCAGGATGTCATCCCATGTCCAGTCCTACTTTTTACCACGCTGCTTGGTCCTTTTGTGGTGGGTAGTTCTGTCACAAAGAAATACAAAACATAGAAAATAGAACATAGAATGCCCACCCCACATCACACCCTTACCTAACCAAATAGAGAAATAAAACGGCTCTCTAAGGTCAGGGCGTGACACTTGACAATGTCACAGATTGTTCAAAATCAACATGGAGACAAAAGCTGTTGCACATTTTGGTGCCATTCAGAATATAAACACATGAATCATTGAGATCAGTGGTGTAGATAAATGATCCATTGTAGCATGCAGAGTATTTGACAACTCCTACGCCCAGAGGCGAGAACTCCTGGTACCGCACAACTACCACTGTTCATTAAAGCAGAGCTCTGAAGCAGAAATAACGTTACCACGCCTCAATCTCATTATCAGTTTAATTAATAAATAAATGTGCTGGAACAAGGTGGTGTGTAATCGACAGTCAGAGTGAAACACAGGACGTACTTTATTCATGGTTATTGACTTATTTTGATGGCTGTAGAGTCCTTTTTTCATTTGAACAACTGTGTGTTAAATGTTAGCAATAGAACAATGTAATGAATTGAAATGGTTGTAATGGTCTTTTACTCAACACATGTCCAATAATTGTACCTATTATATATATAACAGTACTGAAACAACAAAAAATACTCAACACATACTGCTACTATCACATTTGAGGTATGACCCAGATGCAGACAGAGTTGAAGAAACAAAAGTTTATTCCTAACAACAGGGGCAGGCAAACGACAGGTCAAGGCAGGCAGGGGTCAATAATGCAGTGAGGGCATAAAGGGACCAGAATGGAGGGATGTATACGAAGGGTACGGGGCAACAGAAAACGAACAGCAGAGGGGATAATCATTTTGGAGATGGGAAACGGGCCAATAAACAAGGGGGAGAGTTTGCGGGATTCCACTCGGAGGGGCAGATCCCGGGTGGATAGCCATAGCTTCTGCCCGAGACGATACCGGGGAGCCGGGGTCCGGTGGCGATCCGCTTGTAGTCGATACTTGGAGGTGGTCTTGAGGAGGGCCGACTGGGTTCTCCTCCAGGTATGACGACTGGAGGTCGACCGCCGATACCAATTATTGGAGGACCAAAATAAGCTGATATCGATTAATCGGACGATTTTTATTTATTTATTTGTAATAAGGACAATTACAACAATACTGAATGAACAATTTTATTTTAACTTAATATAATACATCAATAAAATCAATTTAGCCTCAAATAAATAATGAAACATGTTCAATTTGTTTTAAATAATGCAAAAACAAGGTGTTGGGGAAGAAAGTAAAAGTGCAATATGTGCTATGTAAAAAAGCTAACGTTTAAGTTAATTGCTCAGAACATAAGAACATATGAAAGCTGGTGATTCCTTTTAACATGAGTCTCGAATATTCCCAGGTAAGAAGTTTTAGGTTGTAGTTATTATAGGAATTATAGGACTATTTCTCTCTATACCATTTGTATTTCATATACCTTTGTCACGCCCTGGCCATAGAGAGGCTTTTATTCTCTATTTTGGTTAGGCCAGGGTGTGACTAGGGTGGGCATTCTATGTTAATTTTGTACGTTTTGTATTTATTTGTTGTTTGGCCAGGTGTGGTTCTCAATCAGCTGTCTATCGTTGTCTCTGATTGAGAACCATACTTAGGTAGCTTTTTCCCACTGGGTTTTGGTGGTAGTTGTTTTCTGTTTTTGTGTTTGCACCAGACTGAACTGTTTCGGTTTCGGTTTCGGTCATTCTCTTTGTTGTTTTGTTATTCAGTGCTCAGTTCAAATAAAAAAGATGAACACGTACCACGCTGCACCTTGGTACTCACCTTCTGCCACCAACAGCAGTTACAACCTTTGACTATTGGATGTTCTTATAGGCACTTTAGTATTGCCAACAGTATAGCTTCCGTCCCTCTCCTCGCCGCTACCTGGGCTCGAACCCTACCACTGAGGAAGTACAGTTCCCGCTCAGCCCAGTCAAAACTGTTCGCTGCTCTGGCCCCCCAATGGTGGAACAAACTCCCTCACGACGCCAGGACAGCGGAGTCAATCACCACCTTCCGGAGACACCTGAAACCCCACCTCTTTAAGGAATACCTAGGATAGGATAAAGTAATCCTTCTCACCCCCCTTAAAAGATTTAGATGCACTATTGTAAAGTGGCTGTTCCACTGGATGTCATAAGGTGAATGCACCAATTTGGATAAGAGCGTCTGCTAAATGACTTAAATGTAATGAAATGACTTAAATGAACCAGGAATACATCAAAAACAGCCACCCTCGAAGCATCGTTATCCATTGCTCCACAAATGCCAGGGCCCTTGCAGAGCAAAGGGGAAGAACTACATCAAGATCCCAGAGCGAGTGCCATCACCGATTGAACCGCTATTAGCGCGCACCCCGCTAACTAGCTAGCCATTTCACATCGGTTACACCAGCCTAATCTCGGGAGTTGATAGGCTTGAAGTCATAAACATCTCAATGCTTGAAGACCAATCGGATTCCATGTTTCAAGATAGCCTCAGACAATAACATTGATGTATACGCTGACTCGGTGAGCGAGTTTATTTGCAAGTGCATCGGAGATTTCGTACCCACTGTGACAAATAAAACCTACCCTAATCAGAAACCATGGATTGATGGCAGCATTCGCGCAAAACTGAAAGCGCGAACCATCGCTTTTAATCATGGCAAGCCGAACAGAACCACGACCGAATACAAACAGTGCAACTATTCCCTCTGCAAGGCAATCAAACAAGAAAAGCTGTATATGGACATATTCAACCAATCCCTATCCCAGTCTGTTGTCCCCACATGCTTCAAGATGGCTACCATTGTCCCTGTTCCCAAGAAAGCTAAGGTAACTGAACTAAATGACTATCGCCCCATTGCACTCACCTCTGTCATCATGAAGTGCTTTGAGAGACTAGTCAAAGACCATATCACCTCCACCCTACCTGATACCCTAGACCCACTCCAATATGCTTACCGCCCCAATAGGTCCACTGATGATGCAATTGCCATCACATTGCCCTATCCCATCTGGACAAGAGGAATACCTATGTAAGACTGCTGTTCATTGACTACAGCTTAGCATTTAACACCATAGTACCCATACCCTCCAAACTCATCATTAAGCCAGGGTCTCGACCCCGCACTGTGCAACTGGGTCCTGGACTGCATTCTCAGCCCTCTCCTGTACTCCCTGTTCACCCATGACTGCGTGGCCATTCACGCTTCCAACTCAATCATCAATTTTGTAGACGATACTACAGTGGTAGGCCTGGTTACCAACAACGACGAGACAGCCTACAGTAAGGAGGTGGGGGCCCTCGGAGAGTGGTGTCAGGAAAATCCATCTCAAGGTCATCGGACTGTTAAACAGCCACCTCTAACATACAGAGACTGCTGCCAACATACAGACTCAAATCTCTGGCCACTTAAATAAACGAGCTTAGTAAAGGTATCAGTAGTCACTTTAAATAATGGCGCTTTAATAATGTTTACATATCCTACATCCTAATCATCTCATATATTTATACTGTGTTCTACACCATCTACTGCATCTTGCCTATGCCACACGGCCATCGCTCATCCATATATTAATATGTACATATTCTTATTCATCCCTTTACATTTGTGCGTGTTTGTGTGTATAAGGTAGTTGTTGTGAATTTGTTAGATTACTTGTTAGAGTTTACTGCATAGTCATTACTAGAAGCACAAGCACTTCGCTCCACTCTCATTAACATCTGCTAACCATGTGTATGTGACCAATAACATTTTATTTGATTTACAAGAGTCGTATTTAGGCTATAGAGAGTTGGGCTAACGCTGTTTCTGTCTGAACGTTCACAGAGCGAGAGTTTCTCGCAGCTGTTGCTAAGTGATAATTCCGCGTTGTGTTGTTTATTTCGGATCATTTTCAAAACCTATGAATATGTCCAGTGAAAAAAGATATGCTATTTGTTGACGACACAACACAGTACCGACTTAGATACAGATATATCCCGAATGCTAATCAATAAAAACGTCAGTTAAATTCGCTGCTCTGTTTTCCATGTTGTATCAACATGTCACCAATAACATGGCAGCCGTTTTAAAAGTTCAGTTCACTTGAACGTTTTCTGTGTTGCGGAACGGCGTGTACTGAACCACACGTTTCCCCTAAATGATTTAGTATGTTCTTGGACAGACTTTGAGGTACGTTTCTCCGTTCGGTGGATGTGCTGGGTTTTGGCTTGAAGTATTGACTGGTGTAATTTAAAGGGCGTAGGTGCATTTTGAAGCCAGAAGCTGAACCCAACCCAACCCAACCCCATGTTTCAATTGGGCCCCCGGCCGAAGTCTATATGGCTCTGGGGTATAGTTACCACAGCCACAAAGTGAAAAATTGGCTATAACGTAAAAATTAATGAAAACAAACGTTTGATTTTTAAAAATCTTAATTTAAGAGTTACCACAGCCACAAAGTGAAAAATTGGCTATAACGTAAAAATTAATGAAAACAAACGTTTGATTTTTAAAAATCTTAATTTAAGAGTTACCACAGCAACAAAGTGAAAAATGAGCTATAACGTAAAAATTCATGAAAGCAAACGTTTGTTTTTTTAAAACCCTTATTTAAGGTTCGGCATAAGGTTAGCAGTGTAGTTAAGGTTCGGGTTGAGGTTAGATTTCAAATCAGATTTTTACGAAGATACATTTAGAAATAGGCGGGGTTTATGACTTTGTGGCTGTGGTAACTAGTGACGACCCTGGGGTATCGCCAGCTTGTAGTCCTAAAAAAACGGAACGAGTTATCAAAGATTTGTATAACTAAATCCAGATAGACCACAACCTGTCGTTTCCAACTGGAACAAATGGGTCATAGTGGCCAGAACAAGCAAGGAGGTGGGCAGAGTCAAGCACGAGCGAGTGAGATCCGATTGGCGCGTTGTAGCCTTCATCTGCATATTTTCGTTTGTGAAGTGCGCATGTGCAATAACTCAATTCTCTTTAGTACACTCTGTTCATAACATAGTATAGTATCAAAAATACGATGAAAAATATGCAGAATGTCGGCCAAAATCAATCTTGTTCCATTTTGGAACTCCAGAGTGGCGCAGCGGTCTAAGGCATTGCATCTCAGTGCTAAGAGAGGCTGTATCACAACTGGCTGTGATTGGGAGTCCCATAGGGTGGTGCACAATTGGGTTTGGCCCAGGCTAGGCCGTCATTGTAACTAAGAATTTGTAAATAAAGGCTAAATAAAAATATATAAAATATTCTCCCACTGCCGGCCAGTGAGTTTCCTCTCACTATCATATTTGGAAAAGCTAAACAGATGCTTCATATTTATACATCTGGTGAAATATCTGTCTAATTGTTCTATCTTCGGAGTTACCTCTGGTTCCTTCAGCCATTCCTATGGGGAAAAGAATGGTGTTTGTGATACATGGTTAACATTACCTTCATGGATTATGATGCCTATATGTGCTTATTTTATTATTATTTTAATTCACCAAAAGTGACATTAGTTGATGAAGATTATATCATAGAATAAAACGTATAAACCTCCTAAACCTGTGTTTACCACAGATGTTATGTTCGGCGTTAAGAAAGGCGCAGTTAGTTCCTACAACAAGACCCCATTACTATTGCTCTCTATAAACAACTGACCACAGTTTCTAAACATACTGAACTGACTTTAAATCAGCTTGCCTATCCGGTTTATTCTGGTAAACGACAAGAACTGACCCTGGATCAGTTATAACGGCTGCACAAGTGCAGACTTCTAATCACGTGGTACAGTAGCTTCCTTTCTTCTCAGAACCAAGGAGAATATACGCTGCGAAATGGAGGTGATGATGTTGTACACGTATTGCATGTTTATCCTTTTCTGTATATTTGAGTTGGACGTAACAGAGTGTAAAGTGTATTTAGAAGCAAACCGATTTTTTTTTTTAATCATGTTACAGCAAAAAAAAATGTGCGCATTCTAACCGCATTTTTGAGGAAGCAACGTTGGCTAACTAACTAGCACAGTTGCGTCTCTGAACGTTTGGCCATCAAATTGCATCATGCCTGTCATGTAGTGCTACGGTTTCAATGTTGCATACATTTTGGTTTGTAGACGAGTGCTTAAATGTATTGGTGGGATACATAGCTACTGGTATAATAACGTTATAGGCCTTAACATGTAGGACAGGCTACGCCTATACATAGTAGGACGACATGCAGTGAACTTGAAAAATGAATTTACACACCAAATATTGGTATTTGCATTATAAAATATATTAAATAATATTTTCAAAATGGCGAATTTTTGTTTCCCCAAGAATGTTATAGAGTCGTGGCTAATGAGATAATTACACTATCTCCTAAAATGTTTTCTGTGTGGGGGGTTTATCAGCTAAGTCTGTCTTGCTGTTGGACACTGGGCAGAGCTGATTACTGTACGAAACCCATAACATTATATAATTTTATTTCTCAATGCCTGTAACCATTTAAACAGCCTGGTTGGCACAATTCATTCTAATGCAGTAGGTCTGCCTTGGGATGGTGTGAAATTTAGAACATTTACACTTATATATTGAACTCTTGTACTGTACAATTGTTTTGTTAAAAGATAGTAGGCGGTTGTCTGTAGAGTTGCATTGTTATGTGTGACATACTTTCCTGTTTTGAATAATTCAACAGGGTCATGAAGCTAGGGAGCCTGAACAGCTCAGGAAGCTGTTCATTGGGGGCCTCAGTTTTGAAACCACTGAGGAAAGTTTAAGGATCCATTTTGAACAATGGGGAAACCTCACAGATAGTGTGGTACGTATGCATTTCACTCGCATTTGATTTAATAAAAAAGTGTCCAGCATTTACAATGTATTTCTTGGAGACCCACCAAATTGTTCCAAGCAATGTAAGTTAATACGTTGGTTTCATGTAGGTGATGAGGGACCCAAACAACAAGCGCTCGAGAGGGTTCGGCTTTGTAACATACTCCTGTGTGGAGGAGGTGGATGCCTGCATGGCAGCTCGCCCTCATAAGGTGGACGGACGTGTTGTTGAACCTAAAAGGGCTGTGTCGAGAGAGGTAAGCGAACTCTGCTTTACATTCAGGTGCATTTGCTGTTGTGCAGGTGTTGACTGGTGTGTGCTCACTGCCCAGCGCTTCTTGTCTGTCTCAGGACTCCAACAGACCAGGTGCCCACCTGAGGGTGAAGAAGATCTTTGTTGGGGGTATCAAGGAGGACACCGAGGAGGACCATATCAGAGAGTACTTTGAGACCTACGGGAGGATCGAGACCATTGACATTATGGAGGAACGTGCAACTGGGAAGAAGAGGGGATTCTGCTTTGTTTCATTTGATGACAATGACACTGTGGATAAAATTGTTGGTATGTATGTGGTTATTGCAGCTTTGTCCTTTTAAACATCAGTAAACATTCCGTTTGCTAAGTATTCCCCATTTGTTTTCCTTTCAGCTCAAAAATACCACAAAATAAACACACACAACTGCGAAGTCAGGAAAGCACTTTCAAAACAGGAAATGATGGAAGCGTCCAATCAGAGGAGTAAGAATAATAACCTGTCTTTATACTGAATGTAAAATTGCGTGACTGTTTTAGAGAAACACATATAGAATGCGCTTCATTGTCAATATTGGCATTTTGTTTTTAGGTGGGGGTGGTGGCTCTGGGAACTTCATGGGTAGAGGAGGCAACTTTGGACGAGGTAAGCACTTTTTTACATTTTGATATGGGGATAAATTTGGAACATAAGAACAGTAATCACACAATACATGTAAACATAATTATCTTGTGTTACAGGAGGCTACGGTGGAGGAAGAGGAGGTTATGGAGGAGGGGATGGATATGGGGGAGATGGTAAACATTTCTCTACCATTTAGTGGATAATCAGATGAGGGAGGATTTAAAGATGCATTACTTGAAGAGAGCTTGTTCTAATCTGAGTGCGCTGCTTTTGGTCACTGTTCTGATCTCACTGGTCAATTTGTAACCTGTTCAGAGCTCACTGGTCAGTTTGTAACTTGATCTGAGTGGTCTGTTTGTAACTTGATCTGAGTGGTCTGTTTGTAACTTGATCTGAGTGGTCTGTTTGTAACTTGATCTGAGTGGTCTGTTTGTAACTTGATCTGAGTGGTCTGTTTGTAACTTGATCTGAGTGGTCTGTTTGTAACTTGATCTGAGTGGTCTGTTTGTAACTTGATCTGAGTGGTCAGTTTGTAACTTGATCTGAGTGGTCTGTTTGTAACCTGTTCTGATCTGAGACACACTGTTATGTAACCTGTTCTGTGCAGGTGGGAACTATAGTGGAGGTCCTAGCTACGGAGGTGGACGTGGTGGGGGGGGTTATGGGGGAGGAGGTCCTGGGTATGGAAACCAGGGAGGAGGATATGATAACTACAATGACGGAGGCAACTTGGGAGGTACAAATGCCTATTTTAGCCCGGATATATTGTCTTGGCTCGTGATTGATTCTTTGAGTTGCATTTGATGTCTGACCTTCTAAAAACAAATCTCTGACTGCTAGGAAACTTTGGTGGTGGAGGAGGTGGTGGAAATTACAATGACTTTGGTAACTACAGAGGACAGCAATCCAGCTATGGCCCCATGAAGGGAAACAACTTTGGTGGCAGAAACTCTACTAGCCCCTATGGAGGTGAGTATTATCTCCCCTGAGCTGGATGTGAATGTTGTGCTGTCTGATGACACAACATTCATCTGCCAATCGTTGTTAATTCCAGGTGGCTATGGCTCAGGCAATGGAAGTGGGGGTGGCTACGGCTCACAGCGCTATTGATACTATGACACTAGGGTATGTTCCATATTTGTTATTTTAAATACTCTGCATACCTGACTGTTATAGTACAGCGTGAGCCCACGCAACACTAGAATAACGATTTCTGTTTTTATCCTGTATCCATTCAACAGGCTACAGTTCTTAGCAGGAGAGGAGATGAGCAAGGATTTGCCAGGAAAGCTGCAGGTTACTGTACTTTTAGGCAGTCGTCTGAAAGCATTTAAAGGAACAGAAGTCAGAAAGTTACTGCAGCTATAACGGGAGACTAATCCTAAAAATAAAATAAAAAGGCTACACAAACTACAAAGTGCAAGAGTGTAGCTAGTACCTTTCTTTATTTGTGGTAGATGTTCCCCCACTTTATATTTTTTCCTTTTGTGCATCAGAAGTGTATGTATTGTGCCTGTGGAATCAGAGTGTTTTTCTTTTTTTTTTATATATATAATTTTTTTTACTCCGAACTCCAGTCCGTTTTGAATATTCCTACGTTATTTTTGCTGTAGATTGATAGATTTTCTCTGGTCTTGTCATCTTTTGAAGAACTTGGTTCTGTCAAAGGGGCGTAGACGCATCAGGCCCTCAAATTGGCTTGAGCTGTCCTTTTTTTTCTTCCCTCTCTTTGAAGTTAATATGATTGCAAGTTTCCGTATCAAGTGTATTATTATTTGTATTTCAAGAACAGTATGTATTTCAGTAATTTCATTAGTGTAACAAAAGTGGTTATAATTAGTGCAGACGACAATTTGAGGAAATGTTTTACACTACTTGTATGCAGTAAACTCAATTCTAGATTGTTAAAAAAAAAAAAATTGACAAGTGGAAAAAAAAAAGTTAAATAAAGTTGTGTAGTAAAGTCTTATGAAGTATAGTGCATCATTGGCTCAGAGAAAGATTGAAGGGATTGGATTATTTTCATGTCCGTCATCACTAATCGGGTGTTGCAAATCAATACCCTCAAAAGTTTTGTTTTCTCTGAACTTCCTTGAAATGTAAAACAAAAAATAAATCTGGCTGGATGGGAAAGGGAGTCTTAGCTAGTCCTAGGGCGAAGTGCACGCATCACCTAGCCAGCATTGCACTAGTAGGAATGTTACAGCTACAAGCCACTTCAGTTGAGCCTCGGCAGATCAGCATGGAAGATTGCAAATTACTTTGTCAGACAGGACCTCTTCAGCCCCAGCACAGTGGACAAGTCAGCATGTTGTGAGAGGAAAGAGAAGGCAGTACCGAGAGCCGCACCCTTGGAGAAAAGCTTGCATTGTCTTGCCTGGTAGTGAGCGTCAGCCTCTCAAGGCTAGCTATGCCTTTCAAGATCAGCTGATGCTAGCGAAGAAAGACTAACTAGAGTTCCTGGACACTTGGGACATCCTGTTGAGTCAGACATGACAGATTACCATGCTTTTACACCTGCATTGTTTGCTGTTTGGGGTTTTAGGCTGGGTTTCTGTATAGCACTTTGAGATATCAGCTGATGTACGAAGGGCTATATAAATAAATTTGATTTGATTACCAGGAAGTACTTATTTAGCTGTCAGACCTTACATGGGGAAGGGAAGTGAGTATTTCACAAGCAGTGGTAACAAAGATGGAGTTGGTAAGAGTAACCACTTTGCTTGATTTACAGATCGGGAAAGAAGCATTACGACTATTAAAGGCTGAAAATCTCTAATGACAGGATTACATGGAGATTTCTGGATGGGTAAGACTTAAGTATTTCTCAAAGTATACAGTAAGGCTATGTAAGACACTAACACTCATAAGGTAGAAAACATGCTATTGAGTCTAATCCCTTTCGAGAGTCAAAGTGTACCATTCACTCAGTTTAATTAAGATAATTTTCAAGGATCTCGTGAGTTCCTTGCACAGCTCACAGATCTCTGGAGGTCTGCAGAGAACATGCTTCAATTCATTCAAACTTACAAACCTATAGATGTCCTTGATATTTTTATTTGTGTAGTTTTTATTCAATTTTAATATATAGCTTTTAATAGTAATAATAAAAAGTAGCTAAATTAAGTATGGTGATTTTTCAACCCCTGGTTAGACAATTTATTATAGTTAGAATAAATTAATACTTATGCATGTCTATTAAATAAATGTGTTTATTGAATAAAGACATCTCTCAAAGGAACGACTGATTTATTTGATGTATGAATAGTTGTTTTGTTTGTCTCACACCGCCTCTGAATAGAGGGTGGAGAAGGTTTGGCGTTCAAATGTAACGTTTGTGAAAAGGCCTGGAACTGCAGATGCAATGCGCAGTGCTAGCGGACTACTCATTTATTCTTTCGCTGCTCTGTCATTCGCTACAGAAGACAGTGGCCGGATCAAGGAGCCTTGGGTAGCCAGGAAAGTGCAGTGATTGCTGCGCTTTTTCCGAAGTGTGTCCAGCTGACCTTTTGAAGTGTTGCTGAACAATGGAGTACACTGTTGCATAACTGAATAAATTCCGGTGGAACCATGTCCTCAAAGTGTTTTGGCTTACACACAAGAATTTATAGAATTAAAGGATTCAGGTCATAATATTCCATACTTCCCTTTTTTATGCACTTTTTTTATGCCTATTCTGACCTTGAACTTGGGCATGACGTAACGCATGTCTCAACCAGCTATTCTTTCCGGGGTGGAGATATTTAGAAATGGAAGTTGTGGCAGAGGTGTGTCTACAGAGCCACTGTATTCTGACCTTGACTTAATTCCGCCACAGTAAAGGTGAATAAGGTCGAGCAACCTGTCGCTTCCAACTCGAAGAGCATCTACACCATTGTCCTTGCTTGGAATTTACAAATGTATAAGCGCTATTGATAAGAGCTAGGTACATGAGTATCCGTTTGCATAAGGGGATTGTAAATATAACATGTGTTTTACGTTATGCTCGCTGAAAACATGACAGCAAACTGAAGCATATCAACTTTCCCACAGTGACGTTTATGAAATGGTGTGCCATTATGTAGAATTTACATTGTATGTCGTTTTAACTTCAAGGGATGAAATTTAGAGACCCAAGCTGTATGATTCTGTAGCCGTACGCAAATCATGGTAGAGCGCAAAATCTAGAGTTGATTCATGATTTCTGTTTAAATTATATACCCGGACTTTTCACATGTATTGCTTTAAATATTAGCCACTATCGGTAGCCACCATCAGTTATACCCACATACATTTATAACTGTCACTTCAGTGTTCGTTTGCTTCCATTTTGCATCATTCCAACACGTCGTTAGTCCACCTTCCATCTGTCATGTCCGTGTGGTTGTTCGTGAGTATGGCTAGCGACAGTGATTCATATTAGAAGTTGTGCAGTAATTTCGGACATGTAGCCTACTTCAATCTTTTAAACCTGCACCCTGGCACAAGGTTCACGATGACTGGATATTGTCATCAGTTTCTTGATTAGTGGGGATTATTCATGTAGATTAGTGTAGCCTACTGCTCAACCCATATTCCAATTTGTAAATCGCTCTGGATAAGAGCGTCTGCTAAATGACTTAAATGTAAATGTATATTCTACACTTTTCTCACTTTACAATAATTAATGGTTTGAACAATTTAATATGGCAACTTTCAATCACATATATTTAGTGTGTAAAAGCTCTCCAAACCTGTTTGTATTATTCATAAATACTTTCCTAACTCTAAATAATATACAAAGGTCAGAGTATTTTTTTAATCTACCAATTGGCGCTGTAAAGGAGGCGAATGTTTGTATTTACATGGCTTTGTTTCATCGATCTCCATATATTCTGAACCTGTTCTCTCCATATATTCTAGTGAGTCTATTGAGAAAATTCTAATTAAAAGGGATCTCTTTACATAAATGCACTAAAAGTCTGTTAGTCTGAATACCAACTACTGAGAAGTTAGTAGGAAAGGTGTACATTTCTGAATCGGCCGAATTTGAATAGTAAGCAAGAGACCATCTGACTAAATGAACTGTTTATTTCATTAAAAAGCACAATAGTCAGGACATACAAAGGAAATGGAGCTGCAAATCAGCATAAAGTTTATAAAACCGACTTTGAAGTAACAGTGATTGCAACAATATAATTAGCATACTAAAAACATGATATATATACACAATACACATTTTCATATCTCAAAAGCAAATAATGTATTTACAAACAAAATCGGGAAAAATAGAGACCAGTACAAAATAACTCAAATATAATTAAAGATTCAAGAAGAGTAGGCAAAAACTATATAACAGTTCTGCTGTTTTACTAACGCTTAAAAGCCAAGCAACTACAAAGTTATTCTTTGCATAGTATTATTATTACTAATGCTCTACCATGTAGTAAAACAGAGAAGTGCTAGCTGTCCTTTTTCTTGCTAAGTGTCTTTTTAATGCGGGGGACGAGGAAGACTGTGCCATCGGTGGTCTGCTGGAGGGAGTACTCCAATGGAGAATAGGGCTTCCCCTCCTCGTCCCTCAGCAGACCGAACACCTCCAGGTACAAGGTGTTGAGCTGCTGCTTCATCTTCCGCAGGCTGCTGTCATTCTTGGTCTTCTCTGTCTGCAGTCGCTCCTTCTCCTCCTTCAGCGAGTCCAGGTCATATTCCAGCTCCGTGATGTTCTCCATCTTGCGCTTGCGGCAGTTCTGGGCAGCCACCTTGTTCTTGCCCCGCCGTCGGATGTCTCTGACCAGGGCCAGCTGGGCCTCGTTGAGCTGGTGCTTGGACATCATCTCGTTGAAGTCCTCCACGGGCAGGTCGATGATCATGTCCACGGTGAAGGGGATCTGGAGGGCCTTGGCTCGCTGCTCGTCTCTAGAGAGACGCTTCTCAGAGCGCCTCCTCTTCTTGTCTTTGGTGAAGGGCGATTCACTGTGGCCAGTCTCGTCATCTGGCTCAGTCTTGCCATGTTTGGGCTCTTTGTCCCGCTGCTGAGGTAACACAGAAAGAGGTGTCTGCAGGCCATCTGGTTGGAAAGACAGTGAGAACATCTCGGAGTAGTCAGACTGTGCACTCCCAGGGTTACTGTCCATCTCATCCATGTCTGAATCGCTGTAGCCACCAAAGGAGCGGTCCCCATACATGGATTTCTCAGGAGAGCTAGAGTATGAGCTTGCCTCCACAGAAACACCCGAATCAGAATCTGGACATTCTGTCATTATCTCAGGTTTGTTGTCTCTGTCAAATGTATCTCCAGGAGAAAGGTCCTGTAATTCCATTGGTGTAAAAGTAGGCTTGTTTGGTATTTCTGCCAATGAGTTACCTCCATTTCCTTGGCCACAAGGCAAGGTGACACTGGTCACTTTTGTGTTGACAACGTCTGGGTAAAATATGTCACAGAAAGTGTCTGCACTGAAATGAGTATTGAGATCTGGAGCCTTCAGGGTCATCTGATTGAGATGGTCCAGTGGAGCGATGTTGGGAAAGCTCTCCTCAAAGGTGTTGATGAATTCAGGTGGGCAGACATCTGCTGTGTTTGACGCCACCTCTTCCAGGTTGGGCAATGGGTAGAAGCTGTAGTTTGGATCCTGCACCTCAGGGGTGGTGTTAGTGGGCAGATATCCTCCGGTCAGCTCCCGTGTGTCCTCCATTTGCATATTCAGACATTGCTAGAAAACAAGATTAGGAAGCATCAAAACCAGTAACCCATGCAGTGTATTAGACATCAAGATGTAACGGTAATGTAATATGCAGTAGAGAACCATCATATGGATGAGGGGTGGTTCAGTTTTTACTAATCATTTATTAAACCTTGGTTTCAAACCTTTTTATTCCCAATAAGTAGCTGAAACTTTGCACAGGTTCAATATTGCAAATAAAGTGGGATTCCTAAATTGACTAACATTTTTTTGCATGAAATGACGCATTGTATTTTGTACTGTAAGTAAAGTGTTTTCTTTCTGGTTTCCATGCTACTACTACCTTCACTAACTGCTTAGAAGCTATTTTATGTTCTACTTGAGGACACAAGCAGCTTCCCACCATTTGAGGCTTTCCCTCCCACTGCTCAGACTCAACAGTGCTATGTGGGAACCTGATCACAGTGGCATTAGCTGAGTAGTATCTTCTTCCGCTGTGTCCCATTCAAAACACACAAAACAAAAGGTCCTTAAATATGTCCTCTCATGCATACCTGGCTGCTGCCATCCGTGCATTCTTTTGAGTGCTTGTTACACCATAGAGGCGGTAGAATATTCGTATTGTACCTGCAGCTCAGGGAGGGACAAAAGTTCCATCCAGGCCTGCTCCAAATCTGGGGAGGTCCTTTGTGAGGGCAGTGGGGCTGTGAGTAGAGGCAGCTGGGTCAAAGCTGGCGGATCAGATTTCATCATGATGTGACTGCTGTTGGGTGCTAGAGCTACGGCGGCATCCAGACAGGAAGAGGTAGTCTACAACACAAACAAGGGAGGGAAACACTGTAAAAGACAGGTACATACAACATTATATATTGTTAATTAGAAACTGGGTGGTTTGAGCCCTGAATGCTGATTGGCTGACAGCCATAGTATATCAGACTGTATACCACGGGTATGACAAGAAATATATAATTACTTTGGTAACCAGTTTATAATAGCAATAAGGCACCTCTGAGGTGTGTGGTATATGGCCAATATACCACGGTTAAGATCTGTGTCCAGGCACTCTGTGTTGCGTTGTGGCTAAGAACAGCCCTTAGCCATGGTATATTAGCCATATACCACACCCCTTCTGTCCTTATTGCTTAATTAGAAATTGTTGTAAGCATATTTTTAAGATAGTGAAAGCCTGTATTCTTACCTCAGTTGCCTCTACCAAAGGAAATGTCTCTGCCAGCAGTTGCATACATTCATCAAATGACAAGGTATCCCCATCTACAGTGAAGCTGACATCCTGAAAGCAAAGATTCAAAGCACTTCAGGTTTTCATCTAAATTCCCTCTATTCTAACACTGCATCCATTTCAACATTGTGTTTGAAAATGGCTGATTTGCTAATGAATAGGTAAGAATTTGAGCAGAGAGCATAGCGCTACCTTAGACAAAGCTCTCCACAGAGCAGTTTCTAAACAGCCAAATCCACTAATGCAAAACTACAAAGCCACCTGTGTTTCCCTAATTACACTGGATGAGGTTGTTACCTAGCTACAGAGCAGCTGCACCCCCTCCCAGGGAGGGGAGTGGCCAGCCCCTGACATGACTGACAGCTGTGTGTGTGTACGGTACCTGTATGACTTGAGAGGGTGCGGCGGAGGTAGCCGTCTGCAGTGGCTGTCCGCTGGTCGCAAGGCGGGGCACAAACTCCCCCGTCTCCTCATCCAGCTGCAGCTGAGCAAGCAGGGCCTTCTCCTGCTCCCTCTGCTGCTGCAGCCTCTTGTCCTCCTCCTGCTCCCTCTGCTGCTGCAGCTCGTGCTCCTTCTGACGCTGGCAGTAGTCAAACACCTCGCGCCCCGCACCCAGATCTATGTCCTGCCTCCACAAGATGTCGATCAGGTCTATGTCCTGCCAACAGACAACAAGTTAGACCGGAACTCACAAAGCACCACACAGGCTGTGACCAGATGAAAAAATGAGATTGGTGAGGAGGAACAAGGAAACGTTTCCCTGCTGTGAAGGAGTACAGCTACTGTCTCTCTCTCTCTCTCTCTCCAGTGCCACGCCCCGTCCCTCCGGGTGTCTGACGACAGCAGTACTAGCAAGAAGCAGTATGAATAATAGATGCACTTCTCCATTTCCCCAACGGCTCCCGAGTGGCGCAGCGGTCTAAGGCACCGCATCTCAGTGTTAGAGGCGTCACTACAGACCTTGGTTTGATTCCAAGCTGTATCACAACCGGCCGTGATTGGGAGTCCCATAGGCCGGCGCACAATTGGCCCAGCGTCATCAGGTTAGGGTTTGGCCAGGGTAGGCCATCATTGTAAATAAGACTTTGTTCTTAACTGACTTGGCTAGTTAAATAAAGATGAAATATATATATATTTTTTTTTATTCACCCACAGAGGAGATGTGCCTCTCAGCTGGTGACTCTCTTGATTAGTTTCAACCAAATAAATCAAAGGACAGCAGGTCAAATGTAATATCACTAGCTCAAAAAAACTAATGAAATCATTAATCACTGAGGAGAAAAGTTAAATTGATACAGCTTCAAATTAAAACTGAGTTTTAGGGAGTAAAAACGTGAGTTTTACAGAGTGGCTGCGTTGCCGAAAACATCGAATTACTTTTCCAGATGGTCTAGAAAACCGAACCTTCTGCACATGTGCATAATTATTTAAATTTACAAATGTTTCCTACTTTTTATTTGATAAACCACACTGCACCATAGAACTGTATTTTGAGAACCATATCAGCTTGAGATCTAGCAAGGAAGGTTTGGTACAAATATGTTCAGACAAAGTTCTTACTATGTCCTCTCTGGTGTATACAGTAGCAACACCACTAGGACCTCCTGGTATGCCTCGCTGTAACGGCATTCTTCCTCCTCTTCTGAGGAGGAGTAGCGAGAAGGATCGGAGGACCAAAGCACAGTGTGGTAAGTGTTCATGATGATTTTTAATTAAAACTCAGAACACTAAACAATAAATGACAACGTGAATTTACAAAACCGAAACAGTACCGTGTGGCCCAAACACACACACACGGAAACAAACACCCCCCACTCAAAAGTGAAACCCAGGCTACCTAAGTATGATTCTCAATCAGGGACAATGATTGACAGCTGGCTCTGATTGAGAACCATACTAGGCCGAACTCAAAACCCCAACATAGAAAAACACACAGACTGCCCACCCAACTCACTCGCTGACTAAAACAAAGAGAAAACAAAGGTCTGAACGTGACACTGGCAGGGTCTGGAGGTTATTAGCTGCCTGCCTGTTCAGTCAGGAATGTCCAGAGATAAACTACGCTGGTCTCCCCTGGGGCCGTCTTAACATAAATTACACAGACCTTATATTCAGAAGGAAACATTTCAGAAAGGACTTGTGAGATTGCATTAACCCAACATATTAGGTCACAAGGAAAGCTCTGAAGATGTGCCTATTTGTTGCCTAAAAGAAGGTCAATGATACTTTCAGAGAGACTGGGTAACATAAACAGAACAGAGAGAGAGAGAGGATGTAAAGAGAGACAGATCAGACGACTAACAAAGTGGAAGGGAGTGTAAAGAGGATGTGGTGTGGGAAAGATTTTGGGGCTTGGCGTAGATTTCGACATAGATAACTCTTGTAAATGGAATGAGCAGAAGTAATTGAGTTGTAACTTTGTGGACCAAATCAAGTGTTAAACATGGCCACAAAAAAATCCCCCCAAAAAACAATGTTTAATTATATAATTCACATGACCTATTATCTTTAAGTTCAGAAATAGTTATAACAAACATTCTGTAACGGTTTTCTTCTGGTGAAAGAGAGGCGGACCAAAATGCAGCGTGGTTAGTTTTGTACATCTTTAATAAAGATGAAAATAAAACGATCTACAAAACGTGCAAAAACCGAAACAGTCCTATCTGGTGCCACAAAGACAGGAACAATCACCCACAAGAGACCTAAAGAATATGGCTGCCTAAATATGGTTCCCAATCAGAGACAACGATAAACACCTGCCTCTGATTGAGAACCACTCTAGGCAACCATAGACTTACCTAGAGTACTACTCTAACCACAATCCCATTACTACAAACAACCCCAGACAAAACAGACCACATAAATCCCCATGTCACACCCTGGCCTAACCAAAATAATAACGAAAACACAGAATACTAAGGCCAGGGAGTGACACATTCTCTCTCTCTCTCTCTCTCTCTCTCTGCTCTCTGCAGTGCAGCTGAGAAGTCTTCAACCCTAATTGCCTCATGGATGTCCCGTCAAATCCAGCATTAATCCATGACCACAAAAGCCTTTAAAGTCACAAGGTCTGGGTAGCAAGTACACAAAACCATAGGTGATACAGTATGGCCCTGGAGAGGATGAAGAATGGCCCACACAACCACCCACAAATATCACTTACAGTCTAGAAGAGTCGAGAAGAGTAAAGAAATCTTGAACAATAGGCATAAAAAGCCTTATTATTTTCGAATCTAATCTAATTGGTCGCGAACACCGATTATTAGCTCCAACAGTGCAGTAGAATGTCTAGCAAATACGGTACAGATAATCTATAAATCTAAACAAGAAATCAAGAAATGCCAGAACGAGTCCAATTAACAATCCAATATAGATATATTAGAGTGAGCAGTGTCAGAATGCAGAATATAAATATGCAGTGTTTTTAAAGTATATACATTCGGAAAATAAAATGGTATGTACAATAGTAGGTATATTAGAAAGGGCTATACCTAATTAAATAAATAAAATAAAAATTATATATTTTTTATGTTGTGAATACATACACAGTGAGTAAACAATAGTATATGAAGTGACCTATGTTCAAAGTCTCTATATACATGGGACATTTTATAGACTCTTTCCTCATACAGGATGGATTATAGTGTCATAAAATATGTTATTGTAGAATCCCTTTTGAGGAAAAAAGACACAGGTATATATGATTTTCCCAGAGTCTCTTCACGTTGTCACTGAAATTTCAACACCACACTACATTCATGCAGAGATGAGTGATCTGTGTACATTCACAAATGACTGAATCCTCCCTTTCGAGGCCCCTTTCACGGACTGCCTCAAAAAGAGGATGAGGTAACTATTTGGATGAACAGCTGAATGACTTTAAGTTGTAACTCAGTAACTATTTTGTTATAAACTATATTGGTGGAGTGAAGTATTTATCCACAAAATACTTGTGAAACATACTGGTTAGTTCTCTGATCTTTATGAATAGTATAAATGTACTAAGATACCATGTTAGCTACCATTATCTGTAATTCAGAGGAGGTCTGGACTACAAATAAGGAACTGGGGCTTGTAAAAAAATATATGCTTTCATTTCCTGGTCGATTCTGCAAATTTAGTGTAAATAAAAACATAATTTTTCAAAAATAATCTCTTTGTTTAAAAACAGACAGACTTTGAGTTGCTGCATTTTGACTTCCCTCTCAGAATGTGCAGCAACTCAAACAACAGAACAAAAAACAATTGTGTTAGGTGAAGAAACAGCACCTTTAAAAACATGCCAATCAAAGGAATTCTAAGCGCCAGTAACACAACAGAGCTGTGAGATAGAGTAAGGTTTCCTGGACACACATTTTAAGCCTTGACCAAAAAAGCATTTTCGTGTTTGCTTTTAAATCCAGGTCTAGGTTTAATCTGTGTCCATGAAACTGCCCCAAAAGTTGTTGTTTCATGATACCTTGTTGCATACCGCCCCTTAAATGGGAGTCTGATGACTATATTTTTTTCTCAGAAAAGAAACGCATCTGATTAAAACAACTAAGTAGACTCACCTCCTAAACATGACAAAACTCAGGTTTAGTCTTAATCTAGGGGGAAACCTGTTATTCAATTGATAAAACCAAGGTAGCAAGATGGCACAGTATTATTATCACTCAACCAATTGTGCTATTGTGTTTTTTTTTGCGTTATTATTATTTATTTTATTTATTTCACTTTTATTTAACCAGGTAGGCCAGTTGAGAACAAGTTCTCATTTACAACTGTGACCTGGCCAAGATTAAGCAAAGCAGTGTGACAAAAACAACAGTTACACATAAACAAACGTACAGTCAATAACACAATAGAAACATCTATGTACAGTGTGTGCAAATGTAGAAGAGTAGGGAGGTCCGGCAATAAATAAATAATTACAATTTAGTTTTAACACTGGAGTGATTAATGTGCAGATGATGATGTGCAAGTAGAGATACTGGGGTGCAAGAGGGTAAGTAATAATATGGGGATGAGGTACAATGATCAGAAAGCTGATCAAAACAAGTACAATGATCGGAAAGCTGCTCTGACAGCTGATGCTTAAAGTTAGAGAGGGAGATGTAAGACTCCAGCTTCAGTGATTTTTGCAATTTGTTCCAGTCATTGGCAGCAGAGAACTGGAAGGAAAGTCGTCCAAACGAAGTGTTGGCTTTGGGGATGACCAGTGAAATATACCTGCTGGAGCGCGTGCTACAGGTGGGTGTTGCTATGGTGACCAGTGAGCTGAGATAAGGCAGGCCTGAGGTAGAGTATCTCAAGATAAGCTGTAGACCACACTATTTGCCAAGAGTTTTCATCAATATTCTTTGTAGCTGTCTATTTACCACCACAAACCGATGCTGGCACTAAGACCACACTCAATGAGCTGTATACGGCAATAAGCAAACAGGAAGAAGCTCTTTCAGAGGCGGCGCTCCTAGTGGCCGGGGAATTTAATGCAGGGAAACTTAAATCTGTTTGACCTCATTTCTACCAGCATGTTAAATGTGCAACCAGAGGGGAAAAAAACTCTAGACCACTTTTACTCCACACACAGAGACTCGTACAAAGCTCTCCCTCGCCCTCCATTTAGCAAATCTGACCATAATTGTATCCTCCTGATTCCTGCTTACAAGCAAAAATTAAAGCAGGAAGCACCAGTGACTCGGTCAATAAAAAAGTGGTCAGATTAAGCAGATGCTAAGCTACAGGTCTTCTTCAAATGCCATTGAGGAGTACACCACATCAGTCACTGGCTTCATCAATAAGTGCATAAATGATGTTGTCCCCACACTGAAAGAAGCGAGACTAACTCGGAAGCATATAATCAATCCTGCTATGCCCTCTGACGAACCATCAAACAGGCAAAGCGTCAATACAGGACTAAGATTGAATCGTACTACACCGGCCCTGACGCTCGTCGGATGCTGCCCAGTGACACAAGCCTACTAGATTAACTAAATTACTTCTATGCTCGCTTCGAGGCAAGTAACACTGAAGCATGCATGAGAGCATCAGCTGTTCCGGGCAACTGTGTGATAACGCTCTCCGTAGCCGATGTGAGTAAGACCTTCACAAGGCCGCAGGGTCAGATGGATTACCAGGACTTGTACTCCAAGCATGCGCTGACCAACTAGCAAATGTCTTCACTGACATTTTCAACCTGTCACTGACTGAGTCTGTAATACCAACATGTTTCAAGCAGACCACCATAGTCCCTGTGCTCAAGAACACTAAGGTAACCTGCGTAAATGACTACTGACCCATAGCACTCATGTCTTTAGCCCCCAGGTGGTAAGGGTAGGCACATCTGCCACGCTGATCCTCAACACGGGGGCCCCTCATGGGTGCGTACTCACTCCCCTCCTGTACTCCCTATTCACTCATGACTGCATGGTTAGGCACGACTCCAACACCATCATTAAGTTTGCAGATGACTCAACAGTGGTAGGCCTGATCACAGACAACGATGATAGCCTATAGGGAGGAGGTCAGAGACCTGGCCGTGTGGTGCCAGGATAACAACCTATCCCTCAACGTGGTCAAGACAAAGGAGATGATAGTGGACTACTGGAAAGGGAGAACCGAGCACGCCCCCATTGTCATCGACGGGGCTGTAGTGGAGCAGGTTGAGAGTTTCCAAGTTCCTTGTAGTCCACATCACCAACAAACTATCATGGTCCAAACACACTAAGGCAGTCGTGAAGAGGGCACGACAAAGCCTATTCCCCCTCAGGAGACTGAAAAGCCTTGGCATGGGTCCTCAGATCCAAAAAATGTTCTACAGCATGGGTCCTCTTTTACACTGCTGCTACTCTCTGTTTATTATCTATGCATAGTCACTTTAACTCTACCTACATGCACATATTACCTCAATTACCTCGACTAACCGGTGCCCCTCACACATTGACTCTGTACCGGTACTCCCTGTATATAGCCTTGCTATTGTTATTTTACTGCTGCTCTTTAATTATTTGTTACTTTTATTTTATAAATTATCTATTTTTTACTTAACACTTAATTTTTTGCTTAAAACTGCATTGTTGGTTAAGGGTTTGTAAGTAAGCATTTCACTGTAAGGTCTACATCTGCTGCATTCGATGCATGTCACAAATAAAATGTGATTTGATCAAATTTTATTTGAAGATCAGCTACATAACTACCACCAGTTTTGGGTTATTATAACAAGCCTAAGGCTTAAGCCAACATATATTTCTCAATTTGACACAATCAACTGAACTCTACAGAGGACCTGTGTAGCCTACATCATGGAAAAGAAAATAAACTAAATTCCAGGCTGGGCAGCCTGAGATTGTGCAATCAGTTAGTTGTATGGAGCGAAGTAGGCCCAAACATGGTGGATGAATAAAGATGTCTTACTGAGGCTGTTTACCATTGAAAAAATGGTCAAGTTACCTATCTTTGTAAGTGGGCGTTCCCACTCTCACGTGAGCATGATAATCTCCATAATCTCTTACATCAAATCAAATCTCTTACATGGCTCACGCGAGAGAGGGAACGCCCACTTACAACAGATAATATACATATATATTTCAATGGGGAAACTGTCCAATAACATCTGGCTCTGAGGTACTTACTGGCCCCAACCAGATCAAATGTGACCATGAGATGTCTCGCTTTCTCTACCGTCTATGCTCGGTTTATTTAACTCCGGTTTCGTTAAGTTACTGGTAGGCCAATAGATGCCATCTTTACGGGAAAAACGCTATGGGGCTCTAGTGGCGCATGGGGGGATTCCGACGGCCAAAAAACAAGCGCACTGAAATGAAAAGAAAAAGACTGTCTGGGGATGTGTCGTCATCGTCACCTTGACATATGTTTTACTTGACAGTAATTGCATCATTACACATGGACATCGAAATTAAACGGATGTTTTACCGGTCTTTTTTCGCCCACACGGAATTGAGTTGGATGAACCGGCCAGACTTCCATCCATGACTTTGCAGAATTTTCTATGAACGCGTATGTCGACTACCAGCGCAGAGACATAAATTGTAGAGCTACATGCAGTAGTAGCCTAATGTATTTACAAATGTCAAAACTACAACACGAGAAGTTCACAAATATGATTATGATAACCTATAAGAAAACATATTTACGATGCAGTCGTTTCATTTCATTTACTTACGAAACAATATCTTTTGAAATAATATATGGAGTAGTATGGGAAACGCACATCGAGTTGAACATGACAGTTTATTAATCAGGTAACATATGAACAGTTTTAATTAGGCCTAATTTTATTTAAATAGTTTGAAATATCCAATCTAATATAGTTTTTCAACAATGAGGATATTGTCTAGCATTGCGTTAATATGCTATAGGTCAAACTTGAGCTATAGTTTCACATAATAGCATATATATATATATATAAAATGATTTACCTGTTGACTAGGATGAATTTTAGGCATCTCAATTTCCATCATAATAGAGAGTTGTCCCTTCGTAAAGCAAGGTCCAATATATTAAAACAAACAATTTATAATCCTTTAGACCTACAGCAATATAAAATGGTGGACTATCAGAAAGCAAGGAGTCCGGCGCAGCGACGTTTAGCTATGAAGGAAATGTTGCTTCTAATCGTATGAAAATGTACGGAAAAATCCAAGCAGTCTGATGGCCCTGCCCACAAGTTGCAGCAACCAGTCAATGGCTCTGGGAGAGCTCCGCTGGGATCGTCCCCCTCAATATCCTATTGGGCCATAAGACCAGTGTGTGTCTGTGCACTGGACAGCCAATGCAACATTTGCTACAGGTTTATAAAAGAGGAATTTGTTATGCAACCTTAAAAAAAATACAAGTTTATTCCAGTAACATTTACATAATCTCTGCCCTCATGGATTCATGTTTCTAGATAGAATAGGCCTTTTAGCCCAATTAGCCAATTAGAATTGCATATTGGTTGACTTTTTAACTAACATAACAATTAGTTATTATAATGTTATTACAACAACTATGACAACAACTTGTCGGTAGGCCCAATGTTTAACAATTTAAGTCACATGTATCATCCTGACAGACAAAACTACCCCAGTCATCTTATGCAGAATGCTGTGAAGACGAAGTGTATTTATGTACAGTAGGTTTACAATGTCTTCAGAAAGTATTCAATCACAATCCTTGAATTTTCCACATTCTGTTGTTGTTACAGCCTGAAATTAATGAATTTAAATTGAGATTGTGTCACTGGCCTACACACAATACTTGTTAATGGTTTACTCCATGTGTAACTGTGTGTTGTCTGTCCACACTGCTATGCTTTATCTTGGCCAGGTCGCAGTTGTAAATGAGATCTTGTTCTCAACTAGCCGACCTGGTTAAATAAAGGTGAAATAAATAAAACAATTATTACATTTTTTAAAACAAATTAATACAAAATTAAAAGCTTAAATGGATTAGGTCAATAAGTATTCAATCATTGTCTTATGGCAAGCCTAAATAAGTTCAGGAGTAAAAATGTGCTTAACAAGTCACAAGTTCCTCGGCATACACGTCCCTGACAAACTGAAATGGTCCACCCACACAGACAGTGTGGTGAAGAAGGCGCAACAGCACCCCTTCAACCTCAGGAGGCTGAAAAAATGCGGCTTGTCACCTAAAACTCACAAACTTTTACAGATGCACAATTGAGAGCAGCCTGTTGGGCTGTTTCACCACCCGGTACTGCAATTGCACCCCCCTCAACCGCAAGGCTCTCCAGAGGGTGGTGCGGTCTGCCCAACGCATCACCGGGGGCAAACTACCTGCCCTCCAAGACACCTACAGCACCCGATGTCACAGGAAGGCCAAAAAGATCATCAAGGACAACAACCACTTGAGCCCACTGCCTGTTCACCCCACTATCATCCAGAAGGCAAGGTCAGTACAGGTGCATCAAAGCTGGGACCGAGAGATAGTAGCTGTTTTTCAATCTCAAGGCCATCCAACTGTTAAATAGCCAACACTAGCACATTAGAGAGCGCTGCCCTATATACACTACTGGTCAAATGTTTTAGAACACCTACTCATTCAACGTTTTTTCTATAATTTTACTATTTTCTACATTGTAGAATAATAGTGAAGACATCAAAACTATGAAATAACACATGGAATTATGTAGTAAACAAAAAAGTGTTAAATCAAAATATATTTTAAATTAGATTCTTCAAATAGCCACCCTTTGCCTTGATGACAGCTTTGCACACTATTGGCATTCTCTCAACCAGCTTCACCAGGAATGCTTTTCCAACAGTCTTGAAGGAGTTCCCACATATGCTGAGCACTTGTTGGCTGCTTTTCCTTCACTCTGCAGTCCAACTCATCCCAAACTATCTCAATTTGGTTGAGCTCTGGGGATTGTGGAGGCCAGGTCATCTGATGCAGCACCCAATCACTCTCCTTCTTGGTAAAATAGCCCTTCAACTGCCTGGAGGTGTGTTGGGTCATTGTCTTGTAGAAAAACAAATGATAGACCCACTAAACCCAAACCAGATGGGATGAAGTATTGCAGCAGAATGCTGTTGTAGCCATTCTGGTTAAGTGTGCCTTGAATTCTAAATAAATCACTGACAGTGTCACCAGCAAAGCACCCCCCACACCATCACACCTCCTCCTCCATGCTTTACGGTGGGAAATACGTCTTATAAAGACTCAGTGGTTGGAACGAAAAATAAAACATTTCCAAGCTTTACAGCGGGAACCACACATTTTGAGATCATCCGTTCACCAACACTGCGTCCCAGAAAGGCTCACAGCTGTAATCACTCTTAGAGCCTTACCCAGAAAGGCTCACAGCTGTAATCACTTAGAGACTTACCCAGAAAGGCTCACAGCTGTAATCACTTAGAGACTTACCCAGAAAGGCTCACAGCTGTAATCACTTAGAGACTTACCCAGAAAGGCTCACAGCTGTAATCACTTAGAGACTTACCCAGAAAGGCTCACAGCTGTAATCACTTTGAGACTTACCCAGAAAGGCTCACAGCTGTAATCACTTTGAGACTTACCCAGAAAGGCTCACAGCTGTAATCACTTAGAGACTTACCCAGAAAGGCTCACAGCTGTAATCACTTAGAGACTTACCCAGAAAGGCTCACAGCTGTAATCACTTTGAGACTTACCCAGAAAGGCTCACAGCTGTAATCACTCTTAGAGCCTTACCCAGAAAGGCTCACAGCTGTAATCACTTTGAGACTTACCCAGAAAGGCTCACAGCTGTAATCACTTAGAGACTTACCCAGAAAGGCTCACAGCTGTAATCACTTTGAGACTTACCCAGAAAGGCTCACAGCTGTAATCACTGCCATATGTGATTATAACATGTATTGACTCAGGGGTGTGAATACTTATGTAAATGAAATGTCTATATTTAAATTTTCAAAACATTTTCAAAAATGTCCAAAAACATGTTTCACTTTATCATTATGGCTTATTGTGTGTAGATTGGTGAGATAAAAAAAATAACATGTAATCAGTTTTGAATGCAGGCTGTAACACAACAAAATGTGTAATAAGTCAAGGGGTATGAATACTTTCTGAAGGCACAATATATGCTACAATGGGAATGCAATGATAATAAGAATTTAAATTTAAGCTATAAAGGCACACTCGTGCAGAATATTGATCACTGTGATTATTTTCAATAGTACTCTAGTTGTTTCCAGCAGGCCTCACAGCTTACTGGTAGAGAGATGGGGTGGCAACTCATGAAACTTGGTATAGCGACCTCTTCTGGTTAGATGATGCCAAAGTATTTAATTTACCTGTACAGTTAAGCAATAAGGTCCGAGGAGGTGTGTTATATGGCCAATATACCACAGCTAAGGGTTGTTCTTACACACAACGCAATGCGGAGTGCCTGGATACAGCCATTAGCCGTGGTATATTGGCCATGTATCACAAACCCGAGGTGCCTTATTGCTATTATAAACTGGTTACCAACGTAATTAGAGGAGTAAAAAAAAAAACTGTTTTTGTCAAACCCGGGGTATACGGTCTGATATACCATGACTGTCAGCCAATCAACATTCAGGGCTCAAACTACCCAGTTTATAATAGCTTGTATAGCACAGCAGTCGCAGGCCCTTGCACCCTGTGCAGAGCCACGCCATTTAGACAGACGTTATGGTGCACAGAGTCTGTGTAACTTTACCAGAGCCCCAGAAAAGCCCCAGACTGAGTCCAGACCAGGTGGTAGCCTACACACTGTTGCCTTTCATAAGAGGATAAAATAAGGACATTTGCAACACAATACAGGAATTTCACATTCCCCAGTATAGCCTAGTTGTGTGCACAAGTACATAAACATATATATACAGTTGATGTCAGAAGTTTACACACAATTAGGTTGGAGTCATTAAAACTAATTTTTCAACCACTCCACAAATTTCTTGTTAACAAACTATAGTTTTGGCAAGTCGTTTAGGACATCTACGTTGTGCATGACACAAGTAATTTTTCCAACAATTGTTTACGGACAGATTATTTCACTTATAATTCACTGTATCACAATTCCAGTGGGTCAGACGTTTACATATACTAAGTTGACTGTGCCTTTAAACAGCTTGGAAAATTCCAGAAAATTATGTCATGGCTTTAGAAGCTTCTGATAGGCTAATTGACATCCTTTGAGTCAATTGAAGGTGTACCTGTGGATGTATTTCAAGGCCTACCTTCAAACTCTTTGCTTTACATCATGGGAAAATCAAAAGAAATCAGCCAAGACCTCAAATTAATTTTTGTAGACCTCCACAAGTTTGGTTCATCCTTGGGAGCAATTTCCAAACGCCTGAAGGTACCACGTTCATCTGTACAAACAATAGTACGCAAGTATAAACACCATGGGACCACTCAGTTATCATACCGCTCAGGAAGGAGAGGTCTTCTGTCTACTAGAGATGAATGTACTTTGGTGCGAAAAGTGCAAATCAATCCCAGAACAACAGCAAAGAACCTTGAAGATGCTGGAGGAAACAGGTACAAAGGATCTATATCCACAGTAAAACGAGTTCTATATTGACATAACCTGAAAGGCCGCTCAGCAGGGAAGAAGCCACTGCTCCAAAACCACCATTAAAAAGCCAGGCTACGGTTTGCAACTGCACATGGGGACAAAGATTGTACTTTTTGGAGAAATGTCCTCTGGTCTGCTGAAACAAAAATAGAATAGTTTGGCCATAATAACCATCGTTATGTTTGGAGGAAAACGGGGGAGACTTGCAAGCCGAAGAACACCATCCCAACCGTGAAGCACGGGGGTGGCAGCATCATGTTGTGGGGATGCTTTACTGCAGGATGGACTTGTGCACTTCATAAAATAGATGGCATCATGAGGCAGGACAATTATGTGGATATATTGAAGCAACATCTCAAGACATCAGTCAGGAAGTTAAAGCATGGTCACAATGGGGTCTTCCAAATGGACAATGACCCCAAGCATACTTCCAAAGTTCTGGCAAAATGGCTTAAGGACAACAAAGTCAAAGAATTGAAGTGGCCTGACCCTGACCTCAATCCCATAGAAAATTTGTGGGCAGAACTGAAAGTGTGTGTGAGCAAGGAGGCCTACAAACCTGACTCAGTTACACCAGCTCTGTCAGGAATAATGGGCCAAAATTCACCCAACTTATTGTGGGAAGCTTGTAGAAGGCTACCCAAAACATTTGACCCAAGTTAAACAATGTAAAGGCAATGCTACCAAATACTAACTGAGTGTATGTAAACTTCTGACCTACTTGGAATGTGATGAAAGAAATAAAAGCTGGCCCCCCAATGGTGGAACAAACTCCCTCACGACGCCAGGACAGCGGAGTCAATCACCACCTTCCGGAGACACCTGAAACCCCACCTCTTCAAGGAATACCTAGGATAGGGTAAGTAAGGGTAAGTAATCCTTCTCACCCCCCCAACAAGATTTAGATGCAAGTGGCTGTTCCACTGGTTGTCATAAGGTGTATGCACCAATTTGTAAGTCGCTCTGGATAAGAGCGTCTGCTAAATGACTTAAATGTAAAATGTAAATGTAAATAAATCATTCTCTCTACTATAATTCTGACATTTCACATTCTTAAAAGTGGTGATCCTAACTGACCTAAAACGGGGAATTTTTACTAGGGTTAAAGGCCAGGAATTGTGAAAACCTGAGTTTAAATGCACTTGGCTAAGGTGTATGTAAACTTCCCATTTCAAATGTATTATTATATTAATTATCCAATAGTCAATAACTTGATCTTTAGGCCTATGTCTTAATTCTTTAAAGTAAATAAAGCATGCATATCCTGAAACGTGATGATGGAATATTAAACTAGTACAATAAGAGCCTCAAGTCCATGTATTCCCAAACTGGGGTATGCGTAATGCTGTCGGGGTATGCCAAATAAAAATGTGATTCACATTTTTTTTTAAATAAATAAAATAAAAATTATCTTCACATTAACTGGAAAATTGATAAATGGTTAAAAAAAAGTAAGACCCGTAGTACAGCTACTACCAGCAGTACTACACCTGCACCTGTCAACCACACTATTATCCTGTTGTGACCATGTATCCGCTAGCCTTCTCTTCTCTGCTGAATTGTCTGCGACTCATTCTATAGTCAGTGAGCGTTCTGTGTTCTATAGTCAGTGAGTGTTCTGTGTTCTATAGTCAGTGAGCGTTCTGTGTTCTATAGTCAGTGAGCGTTCTGTGTTCTATAGTCAGTGAGCGTTCTGTGTTCTATAGTCAGTGAGAGTTCTGTGTTCTATAGTCAGTGAGAGTTCTGTGTTCTATAGTCAGTGAGCGTTCTGTGTTCTATAGTCAGTGAGCGTTCTGTGTTCTATAGTCAGTGAGCGTTCTGTGTTCTATAGTCAGTGAGCGTTCTGTGTTCTATAGTCAGTGAGCGTTCTGTGTTCTATAGTCAGTGAGCGTTCTGTGTTCTATAGTCAGTGAGCGTTCTGTGTTCTATAGTCAGTGAGCGTTCTGTGTTCTATAGTCAGTGAGCGTTCTGTGTTCTATAGTCAGTGAGTGTTCTGTGTTCTATAGTCAGTGAGTGTTCTGTGTTCTATAGTCAGTGAGTGTTCTGTGTTCTATAGTCAGTGAGCGTTCTGTGTTCTATAGTCAGTGAGCGTTCTGTGTTCTATAGTCAGTGAGCGTTCTGTGTTCTATAGTCAGTGAGCGTTCTGTGTTCTATAGTCAGTGAGCGTTCTGTGTTCTATAGTCAGTGAGTGTTCTGTGTTCTATAGTCAGTGAGTGTTCTGTGTTCTATAGTCAGTGAGTGTTCTATAGTCAGTGAGCGTTCTGTGTTCTATAGTCAGTGAGCGTTCTGTGTTCTATAGTCAGTGAGCGTTCTGTGTTCTATAGTCAGTGAGCGTTCTGTGTTCTATAGTCAGTGAGTGTTCTGTGTTCTATAGTCAGTGAGTGTTCTGTGTTCTATAGTCAGTGAGTGTTCTGTGTTCTATAGTCAGTGAGTGTTCTGTGTTCTATAGTCAGTGAGTGTTCTGTGTTCTATAGTCAGTGAGTGTTCTATATTCATGAATGTTCTGTGTTCTACATTCTGTGTTCTACATTCGGTAAATACATTCGTAAAGTATTCAGACCCCTTGACTTTTCCCGAAAATGTCTTGGTCTAAAATGTTTTCCTCATCAATCTCCACCCACTACCCCATAATGACGACGTGAAAAACGTTTTTTTTTTTTTTAGAAATGTTTGCAACTGTATAAAAAAACAGATACCTTATTTACATAAGTCACCAGATCCTTTGCTATGAGACTTGAAATTGAGCTCAGGTGCATCCTGTTTCCATTGATCATCCTGAATATTTATACAACTTGATTGGTGTCCACCTGTTGTAAATTCAATTGATTGGATATGATTTAGGTTTTTCTGGTTTTTATTATTAATACATTTGCAAATTTCAACAAATCTGTTTTGCGTTGTCATTGTGGGGTGTTGTGTGTAGATTGATGAGGATTTGTTTAATCCATTTTAGAATAAGGCTGTAACGTAACAAAATGTGGAAGAAGCGAAGGAGTCTGAGTACTTTCCGAAGGCCCTGTGTATTCAGTGAATGGTGTGTGTTCTATATTCAGCGAATGGTGTGTGTGTTTTCTGTATTCAGTGAATGGTGTGTGTGTGTGTGTGTTCTGTATTCAGTGAATGGTGTAAGGTGAATGCACCAATTTGTAAGTCGCTCTGGATAAGAGCGTCTGCTAAATGACTTAAATGTAAATGTAAATGTAAGTTGTTCTGCTTCCACGAGCACATCCAATGCTAGCATCAGTAATTCTACATTTGTTGTTAGCCCAGCTAGCATGGACACTGACAGTTGTGAATCTGATGCAGCCCAAGAGCTACTGCTCGCTTACTCTGGAAAGCACTGAACAACAGACAGGGATGTTGGACCATCGAAGAGGCGCAAATATGATGAGAACTAAATTTATTTGGGGTTCACTTATATTGGGAGTAGTGCCTTTCCTCAGCCACAGTGTGTTATATGTGCAAAAGTACTATCTCACAACTCAATGAAACCTTCACTCTTTATTTTAAAAAAACATGCCAATTTGAAAAAAAAGCCACAGGAATCTTTTGAGCGAGAATTAAGACACCTTTCGAGTAGTAAGACACGTATAAAAGCAACAGATACCATTAATAAGAAGGAGCTAGAAGAGTCTTATATGGTGAGCTACTGAGTGGCTAAGACAGGCAAGCCCCATACTATTGTGGAGAACATAATTATTTCTGTTACTGCAGATATGGCTGGGACAATGCTGGGGGAAAAGGCCAAAAGTACTATACAGACAATTGCTTCATCAAACAACACTGTTTCCTGACACATCAGTGACCATGGCAGGAGATGTTTTGAAACAATTACTAATTTGCATATGTAATGGATGTGAAACGGCTAGCTTAGTTAGCGGTGGTGCGCGCTAAATAGCATTTCAATCGGTGACGTCACTTGCTCTGAGACCTTGAAGTAGTGGTTCCCCTTGCTCTGCGAGGGCCGCAGCTTTTGTGTAGCGATGGGTAACGATGCTTCGTGGGTGACTGTTGTTGATGTGTGCAGAGGGTCCCTGGTTCGCGCCCGGTTATGGGCGAGGGGACGGTCTAAAGTTATACTGTTACACATACAAGCCAGTGAATTCTATGCGTTACATCTGGATGAGTCAACAGACGTGGCGGGCCTGGCACAGCTCCTGGTATATGTCTGTTACAGCTGGGTGAGTCAACAGACGTGGAGAGCCTGGCACAGCTCCTGGTATATGTCTGTTACAGCTGGATGAGTCAACAGACGTGGTGGGCCTGGCACAGCTCCTGGTATATGTCTGTTACAGCTGGATGAGTCAACAGACGTGGAGAGCCTGGCACAGCTCCTGGTATATGTCTGTTACAGCTGGATGAGTCAACAGACGTAGAGAGCCTGGCACAGCTCCTGGTATATGTCTGTTACAGCTGGATGAGTCAACAGACGTGGAGAGCCTGGCACAGCTCATGGTATATGTCTGTTACAGCTGGATGAGTCAACAGACGTGGAGAGCCTGGCACAGCTCCTGGTATATGTCTGTTACAGCTGGATGAGTCAACAGACGTGGTGGGCCTGGCACAGCTCCTGGTATATGTCTGTTACAGCTGGATGAGTCAACAGACGTGGTGGGCCTGGCACAGCTCCTGGTATATGTCTGTTACAGCTGGGTGAGTCAACAGACGTGGAGAGCCTGGCACAGCTCCTGGTATATGTCTGTTACAGCTGGATGAGTCAACAGACGTGGTGGGCCTGGCACAGCTCCTGGTATATGTCTGTTACAGCTGGATGAGTCAACAGACGTGGCCTGGCACAGTTCCTGGTATATGTCTGTTACAGCTGGATGAGTCAACAGACGTGGCGGGCCTGGCACAGCTCCTGGTATATGTCTGTTACAGCTGGATGAGTCAACAGACGTGGAGAGCCTGGCACAGCTCCTGGTATATGTCTGTTACAGCTGGATGAGTCAACAGACGTGGCGGGCCTGGCACAGCTCCTGGTATATGTCTGTTACAGCTGGATGAGTCAACAGACGTGGCCTGGCACAGTTCCTGGTATATGTCTGTTACAGCTGGATGAGTCAACAGACGTGGAGAGCCTGGCACAGCTCCTGGTATATGTCTGTTACAGCTGGATGAGTCAACAGACGTGGAGAGCCTGGCACAGCTCCTGGTATATGTCTGTTACAGCTGGATGAGTCAACAGACGTGGAGAGCCTGGCACAGCTCCTGGTATATGTCTGTTACAGCTGGATGAGTCAACAGACGTGGTGGTCCTGGCACAGCTCCTGGTATATGTCTGTTACAGCTGGATGAGTCAACAGACATGGAGAGCCTGGCACAGCTCCTGGTATATGTCTGTTACAGCTGGATGAGTCAACAGACGTGGCGGGCCTGGCACAGCTCCTGGTATATGTCTGTTACAGCTGGATGAGTCAAAAGACGTGGAGAGCCTGGCACAGCTCCTGGTATATGTCTGTTACAGCTGGATGAGTCAACAGACGTGGCGGGCCTGGCACAGCTCCTGGTATATGTCTGTTACAGCTGGATGAGTCAACAGACGTGGAGAGCCTGGCACAGCTCCTGGTATATGTCTGTTACAGCTGGATGAGTCAACAGACGTGGAGAGCCTGGCACAGCTCCTGGTATATGTCTGTTACAGCTGGATGAGTCAACAGACGTGGAGAGCCTGGCACAGCTCCTGGTATATGTCTGTTACAGCTGGATGAGTCAACAGACGTGGAGAGCCTGGCACAGCTCCTGGTATATGTCTGTTACAGCTGGATGAGTCAACAGACGTGGCGGTCCTGGCACAGCTCCTGGTATATGTCTGTTACAGCTGGATGAGTCAACAGACGTGGAGAGCCTGGCACAGCTCCTGGTATATGTCTGTTACAGCTGGATGAGTCAACAGACGTGGCGGGCCTGGCACAGCTCCTGGTATATGTCTGTTACAGCTGGATGAGTCAACAGACATGGCGGGCCTGGCACAGCTCCTGGTATATGTCTGTTACAGCTGGATGAGTCAACAGACGTGGAGAGCCTGGCACAGCTCCTGGTATATGTCTGTTACAGCTGGATGAGTCAACAGACGTGGAGAGCCTGGCACAGCTCCTGGTATATGTCTGTTACAGCTGGATGAGTCAACAGACGTGGAGAGCCTGGCACAGCTCCTGGTATATGTCTGTTACAGCTGGATGAGTCAACAGACGTGGCGGGCCTGGCACAGCTCCTGGTATATGTCTGTTACAGCTGGATGAGTCAACAGACATGGCGGGCCTGGCACAGCTCCTGGTATATGTCTGTTACAGCTGGATGAGTCAACAGACGTGGAGAGCCTGGCACAGCGCCTGGTATATGTCTGTTACAGCTGGATGAGTCAACAGACGTGGAGAGCCTGGCACAGCTCCTGGTATATGTCTGTTACCAGTGGCGGTTCTACCTTGAATGGCTCCCTGGGCGACCCCCAATCAGACAACAACAAAAAAACACCACCAACTCTAATTATTATTCAGACATTTGGAACAACACAAATAAATCACCATATCATTTAAAACAATATGAATATAAAAATCTATACAAAAATAAGACTCAAATATCAAAAAGTAGAAACAAATTGTAATTGTAATATATAAATACAAATAAAACAAGAACTTCATTATTGCACTATTAACCTATTGCGAAGAAAAACACACAAATAAAACTAAATTGCACAAATCCTATATCACACAAATACACAAATGGAATAACACATTTATAAAGAAGAGAATCTGATTATTACACTATTGCACTTCAAACAAGAAACACACAAACTAAATTGCACAACTGCCATCTAAACCCTGACCTTTCTTGCCTTCCTTGACGCAAAGTCATCGATGACATCATCATAAGAACTCTGCCCAGCAATTGCACTATTTAATACTGGTGACAGCAAGGCCACTAAGGCGTTCCTGTGACATGGTGGTCCTCAGGTAGTGTGCAGACTGGTTTTCTATTAATCTTAATGATATTGCACAAACCAGTAAAAAAATAATAATAAAAAAATATGTCTGTAAGACATATATTCACAGTATTACGAATGAATTGTGCTGTATTTGGTAGCATTTCGTAGTGTGACTGATTTTATTAATTCCATTAGTACTGTACAATGTTAGAGGTGTGTTATTTGATAGAATCCCCCGATACCCCTACCTCGGGCTTCCAGAGGGGAGACCTGAGGTCAACCTACCCCCACCTCGGGCTTCCAGAGGGGAGACCTGAGGTCAACCTACCCCCGCCCCCTACCTCGGGCTTCCAGAGGGGAGACCTGAGGTCAACCTACCCCCCGCTACCCCTACCTCGGGCTTCCAGAGGGGAGACCTGAGGTCAACCTACCCCTTCCAGAGGGGAGACCTGAGGTCAACCTACCCCCGCCCCCCTACCTCGGGCTTCCAGAGGGGAGACCTGAGATCAACCTACCTCCCGCTCCCCTCCCCATCTTGTACTTCTGAGTGGGAGACCTTCCCAGGCAGTAGCCTGCCTAGCTCACAAACAAGAATCAGGGCGCCCACTCCGACAAGGTTAATTGGCCCACAGTTCCACACGGTGACATGATACCATTGACGTGACGTGCAAATGAGCGATAGAAAACCGATCACGCAAATGTCACCAATCCAAATGTTTTTTTTTGTGCTGGCACCCTGTGCCGCCCTGGGCGGCTACCTATGTCGCCCATACCTAAATCCGCTGCTGTCCATTACGTTTATGGGGGGTCAATTAAGGAAGACATCCTCTTCTGCAAACCACTGGAAACCAGGAAAACAGGAGAGGATATTTTTTTAAGTACTGGACAGCTTTGTGACATCAAATGGACTTTGGTGGTCAAGATGTGTTGGTATCTGTACTGATGGCGCAAAAGCCATGACATGACAGGGAGACATATTGGAGTGCTAACACGCGCAAGCAGTTGCTCAAGACATTTTGGACACTACAGTAAAAATTATTAACTTTGTTAAAGCAAGGCCCCTGAACTCTTTTCTGCACTATGCAATGATATGGGCAGCGACCATGTAATGCTTTTGCAACATACAGAAGTGCCAAGATGAACTTAAAGTTATTTTTACTAACCATCATTTTCACTTGTCTGACCGCTTGCATGATGACGACTGGCCTATCTGGGTGATGTTTTTTCTCATCTGAATTATCTGAATCTGGGATTACAGGGACTCTACGCAACTATATTCAATGTGCAGGACAAAATTGAGGCTATGATTAAGAAGTTGGAGCTCTTCTCTGTCTGCATTAACAAGGACAACACAGAGGTCTTCTCTGTCTGCATTAACAAGGACAACACACAGGTCTTTCCATCATTGTATGATTTTTTTGTGTGCAAATGAACTCAAGCTTATGGACGATGTCAAATGTGATATAGCGAAGCACCTGGGTGAGTTGGGTGAGCAATTACGCTGGTACTTACCCTAAATGGATGACACAAACAACTGGATTTGTTATCCCTTTCATGCCCAGCCTCCAGTCCACTTACCGCTATCTGAACAAGAGAGCCTCGTCGAAATTGCAACAAGCGGTTCTGTGAAAATTTAATTTAATCAGAAGCCACTGGCAGATTTCTGGATTGGGCTGCGCTCAGAGTATCCTGCCTTGACAAATCACGCTGTTAAGACACTGATGCCCTCTGCAACCATGTACCTATGTGAGAGTGTATTCTTGGCCCTCACTAGCATGAAAACTAAATACAGGCACAGACTGTGTGGAAAATGACTCTCTCCAAAACAACCCAACATTGCAGAGATATGTGCATCCTTTCAAACACACCCTTCTCATTAACCCGTGGTGAGATATTCACAACTTTCAATTAACAAATCAGGTTTAAATGTAAGATGATTAAATATAGAGCAAAATGATTGATTATTATATTATTTGTGCCCTGGTCCTATAAGAGCTCTTTGTCACTTCCCATGAGCCGGTTGGGATTTTTTAAAAACTCATACTCATTCTTATGTTTATTAAATGTATCATATAGTGTGTGTGTGGCAGGCTTACAATTACGTCAAAAAAACAACATTTGAGAGTGTGCTGACCCTGGTGCTCAAGGAGGTTGAATGTTTGAAGGGGTACAGGACTTTAAAAAGTTTGGGAACCACTGCGTCTAGTCTAACATTCTGACACCTGAGAGGTTGGGACCACTTTGCAATTAAGTAACGTTTGAAACATGTCTTCTTAATGAGGTGGTCATACGACGAGCTCCAACAATTTATCTGTAAAGAGCCTCACTACCTCTAGCAACCTTACCTACAACACCGTACACTTACTTCACTGTTCCACTATCTGAAATTATACGGGGTTTTTTTTCTCCTCAAGCGCGCCCACGAATACGCGTTCACGTTTGGCAGCTCCACGTCGACATTCTTCCAGCAACAGACTGAACTGCACAGGGCTGAAAGAATAGAATAAGAGGTCAAAACGGCGTGAATGCACCAATACGAACACTGTATGGAGGCTCCAAAGAGGGACGTTAACCGCGAAATTAGGAAGTGTAAAAACTCTTGCTTGCTTTGATAGTTTGTCCTGCAACCATTGTAGATAGGCCACTGGTTTTTGCATTTTATTATCGGTTTGCCCTCGTGCTTGATCGCAGCTGTTCCCCTTTAAGAGCTCCCGTTTCTACCAGGTACCGTATGATCAGTTGCATTTCTTTAACTTCTCATTATAATGTTCACATTTAGAATATGAAGCTATGCTATGGCATTTCACATCTGCTAATAGAATTCCAACATATTTTAATTCACTGTTTGATTTTGTACTTTGCAACTTCATGACAACAAGCAACTCTCCAAACTGTATTGAATATACATGTATTTGTTACTGTAATCTGAAGTGGAATATGTTGAATATTTGCCTTGTTGTATAGGTAGACTATATTTTCATTGTGAAATTAAATCTGTGGCTTGTGGGGAAAAACTCTCAACAAGTAGGTTAAACAGCGTAATGAACGTGGGCGTATTACCCTTGGAGTAAACGATTAAAACATGAACAAATTCATGATTTCAAATTTGGAACCCTTATAGGCACGTCATCTGTTCCACATATGGAGTGCTCTAATTGTTGCCTTTACTACCTTGAAGATAGTCAAGGTTGAACTGCGAAGTAAACACCTTATGAACGAAAATGTATCTTGCCTCTTACTGTGTGATATTGTATGATTTCATCATTTGTGTGGTGGTGGGGGGTTGTTGTCAGAGTGAGAATCAATCCAAGTTTCCAACAGCAGTCTTCCCATTCACTCCTCTCTGTGTTTTAATAAGCCCAGAGAATTAGTTAAAGTTCCACATAAATACACTTTTTGTAAAGTACTCAGCTGTGGTTGATTTCAGTTTCATCTCAAATCATGCTGGAGTTTAACTTTTAGGTTTCAATATTGTGTTCAGAAAAGTCATCCCAACCTCCATAATTACATTTTCCACACTACAGTGTTCATTCAAAGTGTTTATCAACCCAGCACATCAATAGGAAACTTACATTTCATTCTCTTATATGTTGCAGGTGGAGTAGTGAAAAGGGTTGGCACTGTGGCTGTCCAAGTAAAGTTCTGTGATACACTTTGACTCTAATTGTTTGCAGTCAGTGCATTACAGAACTTTATTTTGGGAGTTAATGCTCTGGGCCTGAGGGAAATAAATCTACCATCTGGAGAGCGGGAGCATTATTCCACGACATGGCCACTTGCAGACTTCAATAGGGAAACTCCTTGTCAATAAATATGTTCTTAGAATAAAACTTTCTTTTGACAATGACATGCCTCGTGAGTTTTCACCTACTTGTGAATGTATTTGCTAATAATTAAAAGACTCACTTTGGTCTGTTGGTATCAGAGTGAAATGTCTGAATTTATGACTGAAAGGGAGTAGTAGATTGTTGCATCACTTTCTATAGGGTGACCCAGCGAGCCATATGGAAACACCAGACTCCAGTCATCCCTCATGTTCACTTTGTCATGTGACTCATGGAGGTGAGAAAGTTAAACGAGCAGTTTAAATGTTCAACCCTCTTTTCCAGTGACCTGGATCATAATGTACGGCTCCTACCACATTAATGAACCTTATCAAAACCCATAAACATTGATGTCAAATATTTTAAGGATTATTTTCTGTTGTGTATTGACATTGTATCCTGTGAATGGAAGTTACGCCTAATTATCTGTTGTATCATTCATTGCTAGAGTTGCAAATATAAATCTAAAACTATTTCAGAGATGTATATGACAGCCAATAGGAAGTTAGGATGAAACGTTGCTATTCTACTGTGTCGGCTGTCTGTCCAAGCAAGTATGAATGAACGGTTCTTTCAAATCAAACTTTTCACACAAAAAAAGAAAAGGCAGATAATTACATAACTAGAAGTGCAATAACATCACTGATTCTATAAAGGGCACAACTTGTTAGTCTAATTTAGAGATTCTCTGGAACTTTTGTATACTTGTTAGCGCTCACCAGCCAAATGTGATCCCCGAAAATTGCGTACTGAGTCACATGTGTAGATATGTGCTCCACGTCATTGCTCTGCTGTGTGTGCGCGTCTTGCAAGCGGTCATTCAAATGGCGAGGGGCTGAAGCTCATTGGCTAGAACTCGAATTGCTAAGTGGCATGGGGGAAAAGGCACAGCATAGCTTCCAGAAAAAAAGTCAGTTTCAAACTAGGGATTTCATGGATAATTGAGGTAAAACAGTACATATGCTCATAGATTACACATGTATGAACTACACATTGATACGTCCGGTTCAAAGCGGGAGGATTTTAAAAAAAATACGGCTTGCGGCCCTCAGCCATAAAATTAAGTGGACACTTCTAATGACGTGTCATGACGTCTGACGAGTATTCACTTGCAGGGCAAGGGAGGAAGGAAGAATTTTTAAATTGACCACTCTTGGCCGGAAATTCACCGGTAGCTACAGTCAATTATGGTTGCAGGTCTACTTATATATAAATTATTAATATACACCTACCGATAGCTAGCAAATTAATTAGCTAACTACCGTTGGCCTGCCAAGCTGGAACTTCTGAAGGAAAATATTCCAAAAGATAACCAAACAAAAACATTACATTTTTACATAGTAGCAAAATGTCTAGCTTATTTGCATTCGTTTTTACTTACTTGTATGTTGACAACTCCATTGATGTTAAGTTTTCACTAACTTAGAGGATGTACAATTTCGCGAATTGAAATATAGGGAGTTTCAGGCCCCGGGGATGACATTATTGTACACTCGCAAAGCCGACTAAAAACGAGGGCTGAGGGGTTTACTGTTGCACATTTCCTTTGCTATGCTAATCATTTGGGCCACCCGCCAAGATGGCAACAGGGATTCCCATCAAGGGCATAAGGCGAGGGTAAGTGGACGAGGGTGTGTCTTTTAAGTGTTTGGACCATAGCCCTAGTAGTCACCAAAGTTCCAGACCATATTTTTAAAGACACATGCACACATTTTAGCATCATGACATATTTTTCCTGCTATTAAATTAGATGACTTTCTTATAATAAAGTCAACATTTTTCTCTGTGTTTTGAAAAAGTTTTGAATTTCAGTTCTCCCAAAGCCCAGTTCATTCATCATGGTTAATATTTAGAGAGCTTCTGTGCTCAGCGTAAGTAATGATTAGGCTGCCTGTGCACAGATCAAATCTGTCTGAGAAAAAGGCAGTCACCGGCACAGCGAAAGAAGAGTTGCGTTGATGCATGTTGAGAATGCCATTCTTATAAACTCTGGAATTTCTTTCACTTGCCATTTCTCCTGAAAGGATGACCTCCGAACTATGGGCATCAAGTTTCCACGAACTAAAGACCTACTCTCAAACTCGTATGAATGTAACTGACAGTCCAAATCAACATGCTTGTAAACTAGTCCTATGCCACAAAACTTGTTACAGAGTGATGATAAGGGAAAACTCATTCATTTATATTCTTCCAAGAATCAATATAATTTTTGGAATGACAATTGAACAGCAGTAAATCACACATTGTGCCTTGTAAAAATATTTGTCTAATATAAGCTTTTCCAGTGACTATAACTCTCATCAACTAGATTCAGCTGCAGGACTATTTTTTTTTTTTAATTTCTTGAGCTGATGGTCTGGGGACCGGAACATACTTACAAATAATTTGACTGCGAATTCACTGCAAGAATCCCAAATAGATATAATATTTGACTAAAACATAATAATTTAAAACCTTGCTTACATTTCTATATGATCACCTGTCTCTCTATTATGCGTGGAATACAGATTTCTCAAATGAAAATCACTTGGAGCTGATCTCCAGGTGTTTTTACAGTATTTTATGTACAACAATAAAATATACAAATAAATATATATATATATTATTATTATTTTTTGCTCAGAGAATGTCCTGGGCCAAATAAAACCACCCGCGCAAATTCGGCCCGCGGGCCGCCAGTTGAGGAAACGTGCTCTATGGACTACCAACAATTCAATTAAAGTAACAGCAAAGATAGGCGATAATGTAACCAATTTTGCAACATTGTAATATATTGAAAACACAAATTAAATGCAAAGCATGATGGGATCTGATTACAATTTAGCTCATATCCTATTATCGCTGTGACAGCTGCCTTTCCGTGCACAAACACGGAAGCAGTATGGCGTCAAACAACAATAGCTCCGACAGGCAACGAATTGCACAGCAAAGATTAAGCAGAATTGCAGCGCATTTACATAAACATGAGCACGGTAACTCGGGAATTATCACAAAAGAAGGCAAAATTGATGCGACTTGGTTCAACGGAAGAGAATAAAGGGACGGTGCCGAGAAAGAGGTAGGAATTGGCGGTGGTAATAGGGTAGAAGTGGCTGAATATGAGGGCTATCCTGGCATGCTATCTTGTCATTTAAAAACACATCATTGGTGTCTTACAAACTGAGATCTCCCTTGACATTAGACATCTCTGCTTTATTTTAGCTAAGAAAATGAGCCAGCAGAATGTGCGGTAGTGGTCCTTAAACAAAGTCTTCATTCATTGAAGTGGGTGCGGCGGGACTGTATTCTATATTCTATGCTAATCTTTTTCATTGTAGTTAGCTAGGCTACTTATTTAAAATGTGTTTCAGTAATGTTTTGATCTCTTCCCCCTGTTGAAATTAAAGTTCAGGTCAATCCTACACTAGGATTGTACCACATTTGTCATAGCTTGTCAGCGTTATATGGGCGGACTGGAGCTCCTACACCACATAAAATGCTTTTCTTTTTTGTGTAAAACAAAACTTCTGATTTCAGAACTCAAAGAATAGACTGGAATTACACACAAGTGTTCTGTTTAATTGCGGGCTATTCTTTTAGGTGCTGGAATTAGTAGGTTATGATAAACACTAATTGTATCTGACCTCGGAGCTCCAGTCTGACACCACTAGTCATCGCTCAACTCCATCGTAAATCTAGGAGTTGAGTTTAATCGGCAAGACCCACACGAGCCGCTCGTGACAGTGGGCAGCTGAAGTTTATGTAAAACCACAAGATCAGCTTGCCAACATTTGACTATTTCAAGGTAGCCTATTCCATTATGCATGTATATTGTTAGCTATAGCTTGATTAAAACTAGGGTTAGGGTGACGTTTTGAATGCTGACAATATTCTGAACAACGACTAGGAAAATGTCAACTCTGTTTGTGGCATGAACAGAACAAGCTAGCTAGCTACTATACATTATTGAATAGAAGGGATCATTATAATGGTAATCTTTTTTTTATATTCTTCATTATATTGGGGCGGCAGCGTAGCCTAGTGGTTAGAGCGTTGGACTAGTAACCGGAAGGTTGCGAGTTCAAACCCCCGAGCTGACAAGGTACAAATCTGTCGTTCTGCCCCTGAACAGGCAGTTAACCCACTGTTCCTAGGCTGTCATTGAAAATAAGAATATAAAGTTGAGAAGTTAACTTTAAACTTGGATCTGTGGTGGTCTGACAATCAGTTAGTAATGAGACGAGTTGAATGTTAAAGCTTTCACAATCGTGCTGTAGTGACATAAAAATAAAATCAGGGTTAATTGTCACCTTATCAGCTCGGGTATTCGAACCAGCGACCTTTCATGTACAGACCTAACGCTCCAACCGCTAGACTACCTACCACCCTGTGACAGCTAGTGTCAGATATGCCTTAGTCAGACCACCACAGGTGACGGCCTCCCCCGGGCCAAACCTAGCGCGCTGCCCTATAGGACTCCCAATCAAGGCCGGTTGTGATACAGCCTAGAAATCGAACCAGGGTCTGTAAAAAGAATGTTGAGTACAACTTGTATTGTTAACTGTATGTGTAAATGTTACCTTCATGAATTTACCCTCATTGGCCACATTTTCTAGAATTGCGCTTATCACTGGAGAGTAGGAATGTTCCCTGCTACAAAGCTGGGCTAACTGGTCCTGGTCTTGCTGGAATGTCAGTCTGGATTTGACCTACTTCATAAACAACCTATACATTTGCACCCATCGTTTCAAATGGCATTTTAACCTTCTTTTAACCTTCTTAATTTTTATATATATATATTTTTTAGTTACAATTCAGAGTTTGTAAAATCAACAGTCTAACTTCTTGACCTATTGACTCATTCTGTTGTAATAACTTGATTGCAGCCACAAAACAAGGCTACCTTTTGAACAAGGCGCTGATCTAGTAGCTAATTACTTGCCTAATGGTCTGGTCATCGTCATGCAGTGTAATATTTGTTAACGTAGCTTCAAAAGATTCCTCCAGCTCTTTGAGCCCAGACGGCTGTTGCTTCCATTTAATTATACAATAAATTCATTCATCTCTGGGCAGTTGTATTCTTCTGCTTGTTGTGACAGGACATCAGAGTTGTGTCATGGTCCATTGAGATGACAGGCTGTGATAGACTGGCATTGAGAATATGTCACTCACTCACTCACTCATATTTCCCAGGCTCCTCATAAATTACACTGGCTGCCTGTTTGGCAGGCATTCCTCATGGGTTTTTCTCAACCATGTGTACCAACTTAAGGTATGGATCCCTCCTAGGGGTAGGGGCCTGTTTCCTCTGGCCGGCTGCCGTAGGGGCCTTTTTCCTCTGGCCGGCTGCCGTAGTGGCCTGTTTCCTCTGGCCGGCTGCCGTAGTGGCCTGTTTCCTCTGGCCGGCTGCCGTAGTGGCCTGTTTCCTCTGGCCGGCTGCCGTAGTGGCCTGTTTCCTCTGGCCGGCTGCCGTAGTGGCCTGTTTCCTCTGGCCGGCTGCCGTAGTGGCCTGTTTCCTCTGGCCGGCTGCCGTAGTGGCCTGTTTCCTCTGGCCGGCTGCCGTAGTGGCCTGTTTCCTCTGGCCGGCTGCCGTAGTGGCCTGTTTCCTCTGGCCGGCTGCCGTAGTGGCCTGTTTCCTCTGGCCGGCTGCCGTAGTGGCCTGTTTCCTCTGGCCGGCTGCCGTAGTGGCCTGTTTCCTCTGGCCGGCTGCCGTAGTGGCCTGTTTCCTCTGGCCGGCTGCCGTAGTGGCCTGTTTCCTCTGGCCGGCTGCCGTAGTGGCCTGTTTCCTCTGGCCGGCTGCCGTAGTGGCCTGTTTCCTCTGGCCGGCTGCCGTAGTGGCCTGTTTCCTCTGGCCGGCTGCCGTAGTGGCCTGTTTCCTCTGGCCGGCTGCCGTAGTGGCCTGTTTCCTCTGGCCGGCTGCCGTAGTGGCCTGTTTCCTCTGGCCGGCTGCCGTAGTGGCCTGTTTCCTCTGGCCGGCTGCCGTAGTGGCCTGTTTCCTCTGGCCGGCTGCCGTAGTGGCCTGTTTCCTCTGGCCGGCTGCCGTAGTGGCCTGTTTCCTCTGGCCGGCTGCCGTAGGGGCCTGTTTCCTCTGGCCGGCTGCCGTAGGGGCCTGTTTCCTCTGGCCGGCTGCCGTAGGGGCCTGTTTCCTCTGGCCGGCTGCCGTAGGGGCCTGTTTCCTCTGGCCGGCTGCCGTAGGGGCCTGTTTCCTCTGGCCGGCTGCCGTAGGGGCCTGTTTCCTCTGGCCGGCTGCCGTAGGGGCCTGTTTCCTCTGGCCGGCTGCCGTAGTGGCCTGTTTCCTCTGGCCGGCTGCCGTAGTGGCCTGTTTCCTCTGGCCGGCTGCCGTAGTGGCCTGTTTTCTCTGGCGAGGAATATCTGAAAAGCATTCCCTTGGGATGAGCGTAGTGATTTAACACAGACGAAGAAACACATTTACTAAACTGTCAGTTTTATTATTCAGTAGATATATGGAGATACTAAAATTCTTCCTGATACTTTCAGTTCAGTGTTCAAGCTTGTTTCTTGAATCCTCTAACCTGATTTAGCATAATGCTAAGCCGACAAATGGTATTTATTTGGAACACTTTTAGGAGGATATACCCAACCTTCGTTGGCCTTTTCTCCTAATGATCATCATCTGTGGTTATTCATCATGCTGCTCCCCCTTGGAATGAGATCTAAGCCACTCTCTGTCTAATGACTGCTGTTCATGCTGTTTCAAGGTAACAGGTTTTCTTCCCCATTTGTTACTGTGCCTACAGGCTTTTGTAGTTGGCTGTGTGTAGTCCACAGGGGAACGACCACCTCTGAGACCAGGTGTGACTGGAGCTTCCCATACTGCCAATACACTAAGGAAGAGCCAAGATGTGGAAAGCCCATTTTGAATAACGGAGAGCCATGATGTGGAAAGCCCATTTTGAATAACGGAGAGCCATGATGTGGAAAGCCCATTTTGAATAACGGAGAGCCATGACGTGGAAAGCCCATTTTGAATAACGGAGAGCCATGACGTGGAAAGCCCATTTTTGAATAACGGGAGAGCCACGACGTGGAAAGCCCATTTTTGAATAACGGGAGAGCCACGACGTGGAAAGCCCATTTTGAATAACGGGAGAGCCACGACGTGGAGACGTGGAAAGCGGGAGAGCCACGTGGAAAGCCCATTTTTGAATAACGGGAGAGCCACGACGTGGAAAGCCCATTTTTGAATAACGGGAGAGCCACGACGTGGAAAGCCCATTTTTGAATAACGGAGAGGACGTGGAAAGCCCATTTTTAACGGGAGAGCCACGACGTGGAAAGCCCATTTTTGAATAACGGGAGAGCCACGACGTGGAAAGCCCATTTTTGAATAACGGAGAGCCCATGACGTGGAAAGCCCATTTTTGAATAACGGGAGAGGAGAGCCAGCCCATTTTTGAATGACGTGGAAAGCCCATTTTGAATAACGAAAGCCCATTTTTGAGCCATGACGTGGAAAGCCCATTTTTGAATAACGGGAGAGCCACGACGTGGAAAGCCCATTTTTTTGGAAAGCCCATTTTTGAATAACGGGAGAGCCACGACGTGGAAAGCCCATTTTTGAATAACGGGAGAGCCACGACGTGGAAAGCCCATTTTGAATAACGGATGTCAAAACAAGGGAACTACAACACATTCCCCATTTGCAAATAGACCACTAATCCAAATACTAGCCTACTGTGCAACAGGATGTCAAGTATGAGGGTGCAAGTCCATGGTCTTTTAAAAGTGCTTCCTTGTGTTGTCTTGGTCCCTTGACATTTGACCTGTGTCGTCTCTGACAGCGTTATTACTGTATTAGCTTCTACTACTAACATTTAACTAAATTGACCAACTGTTTCTTGTTCTCTCCCAGGCAGGAGATTATGAAGTGAAATGGCTGGGGGTACAGTGACTCCAAATTCCTCTTTAACAAGAAGGGTCAAGCAGAATTTACAGGCAAAAGGTACAGAATACTGTCTCAACATTTAACTGTTTTACTCTCACGGGAGAAAATCTGGATTGTCTCAGATGATCTGTAGGCTAAATAATCTATTCACATGTGTTGATAGAATTCTCAATCTTAGTTGTTCACTCCTTTGCACAGGCTACCACATAAAACTGGTTCCCGACGTTTCTTGATTTTTAATGTATTTAAATAGTTGATTATTGGCGTACTCGTTTTGACATTTTCCTGCATTTTTAGGAGTCAGTAACATAAGCGTTTCACTGCACCCGCTATAACTCCTGCTGAACTGTGTGTGCCAACTGTGGGTTTCCACAAACTCGGTCCTGGTGCCCCTTCATGGATGCATTTTTGTGTGTTTTTGCCCTCGCATAACACAGCTGACTTGAATAATCAACTCATCATCAAGCTTTGATTATTTGAATCAGCTGTGTAGTGCTAGGGCAATAAACAAAAGGGCCAGGATCGAGTTTCGGGAAAACCCTGGTGTACATGATCAATAGACTTTGATTTGAAAACCTCCCACTCCTCTCCAGCCTCATTCAGAGTGGGGTACTAGTGCCATCTAGTGGCTGGTATCGGTACTCTGTTTTTATCTTGTTTTGATTTAGTCCCCAGACATCAGGTCAATGAGTGGGATTATCAACTGTTTGAAACTGCCCTTATTACCTTTCATGGAATGTTTCTTCTTACCATTGACTAGGGGTTGGTGCTTTTGTTTTGTTTCTGCTAACAGTTGTCATGGGAACAATTGTTGGAAATATGTTGAGTGCTGATATAGGAAGTGATTAGTTTGAATCTCTGTGCGTTTAAAAAAAAGAAAAGAAGCCTAACCTATTGTCTCTCCACTCTCTCTAATAACGAGGGTATGACTTGAATCCACACTGGCTGCAGAATAGATCTGTTTTCTTTGGCACAACATCTTCTGTTCTGAACCTTTTATCTTTGTCCTGTATGATCGAGGCAGAGATGGTGACGTATGGGTTTCTGAACAGAAAGCCTGTCAGACATAAAAGCCAAGCGACGCAATGTTATTTTTACAGGATGCTGAGTAGTAAATGGTCCCTCTGTTAGTCTTTACTAGAAGTTGTATCAACGACATTTCCTGTTCTGTGCTTTCTCATGCGTGGTTTGAGAGATGGACGAAATGAAAGTGAATGAGAATTCTCCTCTTTTCATTAAGGAGTGTGTTTTTAATGGTCTGCTGGACAAAGGCCGGCTACAGTTCCCTGGTGTGTTGGCCTCTACTGTGCCAGCGGTTCAATTATACAGCGTCTGGCCTGGGCTGGAGCCACAGGGACAGCGTGGTCACTAGGCTCACCTAATAACCTCTAAGCTCAAACAACCACACACTGACTCCATACCCATAACAGACCGTATGTATTTCAGCAGTTCCCAGCGTAACACCTAGGTCAGAGGGGGATGTGTTTATGATTTGGGTAAAGCTTTCTTTTAAGCCTGTGTGTTTTTGGTTCATTGCAGGTATAGGCTAAGTGGGATGACCCTGCCCAGATTGCAGGACTGGTTTGAAAATACCTTTGGTGCCAGTGTGAAGCATAAAAGCCCTGCGACAGTAAGTGTCGTTGGTTTTCAACCCCCATGTCTCCTGTTGGTGTGAATTCCAATGACGGCAGCCAGCGACCAGTTAATGGCTCCTCCTCCTCCTCCTCCCATGTCTTTGTCTCAGCCAGTCCTGAATGCCAGCGTTGTGCCGCCGCCCAGACTGAACGAGGCATTCGTAGAGAACCTGAAGGCCACAGGCATCCCATTCTCCAATGAGGCGGAGGACAGGGTGTTCCGTGCCCACGGTGAGGCATGCTGGGAATGCTCCGGTCCTGCAGGGGACTGGGTCTCATACAGACAGTGTGTGATGCCATCTTTATTCTTATACATGCGGTACATAGGAACGTAGCAATATTATGAACATCGCACTAATTATACTGATCATACAATCATAATTGCTTTTGTTGTAGTATATATATTTTGTAATTACCTTGTGTTAACAGGTCATTGCTTACATGAAATCTTTGCTCTCAGAGAAGGGAAGACATTTGAGCGTGTTCCAGACATGGTGGTGTGGCCAAGTGAGTTTTACATCAACTCACGTTTCCACCCCCTCCCTCCCTCCCACAATGCATTGCTTCCCATCATCCAGGCTCAGGTTTTTATTTTAAGGGTTAATCTCTGCCGAGGCGTAGGGATATTGATATGTATGAGAGGTGGCTTAATAAGAAGCGTCAGGGGGAGGGCGTTGGACACCCAGTACACCAGGCCCATCACCGTATTGTCATGAATCATGGCAGATTGGTTCGCTGCAGTTATGGCTGGCACCTTTTTATCATGCAAATTTTGTGTTGACTGATGGCTGGAATTTGATTTATCAGACTCTGTGCCGTTGCTACTCTTGTTATCGATGTAACACTAACATATAGCTGTGTGTTTAGAAAATGACATGGGATAAAATGTCCATCCAATATATTGTTCTGTATCCTTTGCCTCCGCAGACTGCCACAATGATGTGGTGAAAATTGTGGAGCTGGCGTGCAAGCACAATGTTTGTCTGATACCGTACGGCGATGAGTCTTTCACTGTTGCAAACCCAATATTATTATGTTTTTATTTATTTATGTTTTTACAAACTGTACAATATATATTTTATTAGAATGGTATGCCCTGTTTTTTCCTTGTGGCCTGACCAGGGGAAGTGCTGGTTGTAGCCTGCTGCTAGGGCCCAGAGCTTTCCCCTGGTGATGTGGTCAGGGAGAGGTCCTAACCCCTCTTGTCTCCTGTCCCCCATCCAGGAGGTACCAGTGTGACCAGTGCTCTAGAGTGCCCCCTGGAGGAGACCCGCTGCATCGTCTCTCTGGATACTTCCCAGATGGTGGGGAATGAACCGACTTGGAGACAGTGCACATTAGATCCACTCTGAGAGTCACACGTCATAGATCTGTAAACAATGCTTTTATACCATACAAGGATCTGCTCCACAAAGCACCTTGTCTCAACACAACTCTACTGTTTCTATAGTACCAAGTATACATTGTGTACCCTTTTTCCCCTCAGAACAGCCTCAATTTGTCAGGGCAATGTGTCAAGTGTTCCACAGGGATGCTGGTCCATGTTGACTCCAATACTTCCCACAGTTGTCAAGTTGGCTGGATGTCCTTTGGGTGGTGGAACATTCTTGATACACACAGGAAACTGTTGAGTGTGAAAACACCCAGCAGCATTGCAGTTCTTGCCACAGACTAGTGCGCCTGGCATTTACGACCATACCCTGTTCAAAGGCACTTAAAATGTTTTGTCTTGTCCATTCACCCTCTGAATGGAACACATTCTCTATTGTCTGAAGGCTTATAAATCCTCCTTAACCTGTCTCCTCCCCTTCATCTACACTGATTGAAGTGGATTGAACAAGTAACGTCATTAAGGGGTCATAGCTTTCAACCTGGTCAGTCTGTCATGGTAAGAGCAGGTGTTCATAAGGTTTTTGTATTTAGAGTAAAACCTTGCATGTTAATGATGCATCTTAGTTTTACAGACCGTATAATGTCTTGCACAAGATCAGCTGGCTATATACTCTCTGTATGGACAATAGAAAGCGAAGTGTTACAGGGCATTTCTTTTGAGACGTTAGAGCTTTTTTTTTCTCTGTGAATGTCTGACGCTCTCACAGCAGGATAGATGGGGGTCGGTCAGCACGGAGGACGCTCTCACGACAGGATAGATGGGGGTCGGTCAGCACGGAGGACGCTCTCACGACAGGATAGATGGGGGTCGGTCAGCACGGAGGACGCTCTCACGACAGGATAGATGGGGGTCGGTCAGCACGGAGGACGCTCTCACGACAGGATAGATGGGGGACGGTCAGCACGGAGGACGCTCTCACGACAGGAAAGATGGGGGTCGGTCAGCACAGAGGACGCTCTCACGACAGGAAAGATGGGGGTCGGTCAGCACGGAGGACGCTCCTATATCCACGTCAAAGCTTATTCAGACGTCCAGCTGTCTCACTCTCTTTATCTTACTTTCGGAGAATCATAAATTTGCTAAACTTTTTCCTCAGAGAAAAATACTGTGAGGGAAGGAAACCCTATCGGAAACAGCATTTAGTATCAGTACTGTATCATAGAACTGTTGGACAGCTGTCTACCCAGGTGATATATTGGCGGTCAGGACATTGCTAGTCCAGCAGTCACTGAGGAGGTGACTTAAATACCAGTGCGCTGGGTCAAAGGTCACAGGGCATAGCGGGTCTGAGGGAGTCACATGAAAGACTGTGTATGACCGCAGGAGACACTTTATTACCTCTGGAGAATGAATGATGGCTCAAGCTGTTCCGGGGGTGACTGGAGAGGTTAACCTTTTGGAATCTGACTAACACTGTGTCCTCCCCACGGCCCAGTCTTCCAGTAACGACAGCCACATGTTCGTATCTCACAAGTGCTACTGAAATACCCCCAAACACGAGCTTGGTTGTTATTACCTTTCTCGTTGACAGATATTGTGGTCACCATAGCATCAGGCTTTTTCTCACAGTCATTATAAAAGGCTGCATACTGGCCTTTTTTGGGGGTTCTAGAATTAAGACTGGAATGTATTTGATGTCGTTAATTTGGTGAAGGCAGTTTTAGAGAACATCCTTGGATATGCTGTCAACACTACTACTCCAATCATTAAAATTCTCTCCCTCTAACCTGTATGGGATGTATCCGACACAGCATGCTTTTCATCAGGGCTAAACTCAAGGCATTGTGTTTGTCCTAGTGGTCTAAACCAGGGATCATCATCTAGATTCAGCCGCGGGATCGGGGAGCCGGAACATAATTACAAATAATTTGACTGCGAATTCACTGCAAGAATCCCAAACAGATATAATACTTGATTAAAACATAAGAATTGAAAACCTTGCTTACATGTGTATATGATCACCTGTCTCTCTATTATGTGTGGAATACTTGGGAACAGATTTCTCAAGTTAAAATCACTTGGAGCTGATCTCTGATCTCCAGGTGTATTTTTTATAGTACTTTAATACAATAAAAATAAAAATCCATAAAACCACCAGTTGGGGAACCGTGGTCTAAATTATGTAAGCAGTGAAATGTTTTGAGCTCATTAGTTTTCTTTGTTTTTATCTGTAGAACCGCATATTGTGGCTCGACGAGAAGAATTTAGTCGCCCACGTTGAAGCTGGCATCATCGGTCAGGATCTGGAGAGATTAGTAAGTGCCTTGCCCTCATACATACTAAGCCATGTCATGCTGAATGATCTCCCATGCAAGGGCTCATTGTTGCTAAGATGGGTAAGTATTTTTTTTACTTTTTTTATTTTACCTTTTCTTTAACTAGGCAAGTCAGTTAAGAACAAATTCTTATTTTCAATGACGGTTTAACTGCCTTGTTCAGGGGCAGAACGACAGATTTGTACCTTGTCAGCTCGGGGATTTGAATTTGTCCAACGCTCTAACCACTAGGCTACCCTGCCGCCCCAAGTTTAAGCTGTCTTCTACATGATCTTTCACCTGTAGCCTGCCATGCCTCTCCACCCTGGGTTAATGGTTTCCAGGGAGTGCAGAGATCCTATGCTAGGCAGGTCTGAATAGGAGAAGAGGTAACTACGTTAGAGCTTGAGGCTCGGGCGATGAGCAGATGGCACCATCAAGCTAATTTCGAAGGAGGCTGTGTTTGACGTGAAGGAATGCGTGCTCTGTGTCTCAAACTGGCTCCACCTTTGAATATAGAGTTGCCATTTTGACGGAGCAGATGGCTCTGCATTAACTGACTCCTCACGTCTCCTGGTAGACGGGAGCCATTAGAGTAGGTCATGCCTGCATGCTGCTGGGGCCCGGCGCCGAGACCAGGGGCCCGGGGCCGAGACCAGAGGCCCAGGCCACATCTGACATCTTTTTACTCCCCCCTTTCATTTTTTTTCTCCTCCACTTATTTTGTGGTTCCTTTTAGGCTGTTAAAAAAAAATGTCATAAAGCCCATTATTTGAACATAAAAGCCCCATAACAAGCCCATCATTTGCACATACAGTGCCTTGCGAAAGTATTCAGCCCCCTTGAACTTTGCGACCTTTTGCCACATTTCAGGCTTCAAACATAAAGATATAAAACTGTATTTTTTTGTGAAGAATCAACAACAAGTGGGACACAATCATTAAGTGGATATTTCAAACTTTTTTTAACAAATCAAAAACTGAAAAATTGGGCGTGCAAAATTATTCAGCCCCTTTACTTTCAGTGCAGCAAACTCTCTCCAGAAGTTCAGTGAGGATCTCTGAATGTTCCAATGTTGACCTAAATGACTAATGATGATAAATACAATCCACCTGTGTGTAATCAAGTCTCTGTATAAATGCACCTACACTGTGATAGTCTCAGAGGTCCGTTAAAAGCGCAGAGAGCATCATGAAGAACAAGGAACACACCAGGCAGGTCCGAGATACTGTTGTGAAGAAGTTTAAAGCCGGATTTGGATACAAAAAGATTTCCCAAGCTTTAAACATCCCAAGGAGCACTGTGCAAGCGATAATATTGAAATGGAAGGAGTATCAGACCACTGCAAATCTACCAAGACCTGGCCGTCCCTCTAAACTTTCAGCTCATACAAGGAGAAGACTGATCAGAGATGCAGCCAAGAGGCCCATGATCACTCTGGATGAACTGCAGAGATCTACAGCTGAGGTGGGAGACTCTGTCCATAGGACAACAATCAGTCATATATTGCACAAATCTGGCCTTTATGGAAGAGTGGCAAGAAGAAAGCCATTTCTTAAAGATATCCATAAAAAGTGTCGTTTAAAGTTTGCCACAAGCCACCTGGGAGACACACCAAACATGTGGAAGAAGGTGCTCTGGTCAGATGAAGCCAAAATTGGAACTTTTTGGCAACAATGCAAAACGTTATGTTTGGCGTAAAAGCAACACAGCTCATCACCCTGAACACACCATCCCCACTGTCAAACATGGTGGTGGCAGCATCATGGTTTGGGCCTGCTTTTCTTCAGCAGGGACAGGGAAGATGGTTAAAATTGATGGGAAGATGGATGGAGCCAAATACAGGACTATTCTGAAAGAACCTGATGGAGTCTGCAAAAGACTTGAGACTGGGACGGAGATTTGTCTTCCAACAAGACAATGATCCAAAACATAAAGCAAAATCTACAATTGAATGGTTCAAAAATAAACATATCCAGGTGTTAGAATGGCCAAGTCAAAAAGTCCAGACCTGAATCCAATCGAGAATCTGTGGAAAGAACTGAAAACTGCTGTTCACAAATGCTCTCCATCCAACCTCACTGAGCCCAAGCTGTTTTGCAAGGAGAAATGGGAAAAAATTTCAGTCTCTCGATGTGCAAAATTGATAGACATACCCCAAGCGACTTACAGCTGTAATCGCAGCAAAAGGTGGCGTTACAAAGTATTAACTTAAGGGGGCTGAATAATTTTGCACGCCCAATTTTTCAGTTTTGGATTTGTTAAAAAAGTTTGAAATATCCAATAAATGTCGTTCCACTTCATGATTGTGTCCCACTTGTTGTTGATTCTTCACAAAAAATACAGTTTTATATCTTTATGTTTGAAGCCTGAAATGTGGCAAAAGGTCGCAAAGTTCAAGGGGGCCGAATACTTTCGCAAGGCACTGTAAAAGCCCCTTAACAAGCCCATCATTGAATCCAGTGGTGGAAGAGGAATTTGATTGTGATTTGGTTTCATATTTAAAATTGTTGTGGTTTTAGTGGTTTTCACCAGGAGTTGGGTGTACGTTTTGGTTTTTGCCCTGGCACAACATGGCTGACTCAAATAATCAAAGCTTGATGAGGATGGGTTGGTTACTTGAATCAGCTGTGTAGTGCAAGGGCAGAAACCCAAAACATGCACCCGTGGGAGTGCCAGGACTTAGTTTGGGGGGAAACTCTGATTTTTACACGACGTAGGTCTAAACTCTGCTCCTATGGATACTGATGAGTGTTTTCTTTTGTCACTCTCCCTCTCCCCAGCTCAACGAGAGTGGCTACTGTACGGGGCATGAGCCAGACTCCATGGAGTTCAGTTCGCTGGGCGCCTGGGTGGCTACTAGAGCATCAGGCATGAAGAAGAACGTATATGGTAACGTTGAGGACCTGGTACGTTCCCTCTCTGTGACTAACTCTGATCTTACTGGGCGATTTGTAAATGGACAAAAGGTTGCGTCATACTAATGTATGGGAACCATTCTATTTGGATTTGCTGTGCCGAAGGAGCCTGCTTGTTTTGTTTAAGCTCTGCCAATGATTGACAGAATTTAGCCTTGAATATGAACTCAGCAACCGAAATGGCGCTTGTTTTAACCTGGCTATTTCATCACTCCTCTCTGCTGTGGGTTTTAAAGTCAAGCTAAGTGACTTGAGCTGCCATCTTGTTTGTCGTATGTCCAGGTGATCCACATAAAGGCGGTGACCCCTCGAGGGGTGATGGAGAAGAGCTGCCAGGGGCCACGCATGTCCACTGGGCCAGACATCCACCACTTCATCCTGGGCTCAGAAGGTAAGACACAACACTCCTCCCAGGGATCAGGACTTTAACATGATTGTAAGTTGACCGTGTGTGTGTGTGTGTGTGTGTGTAATGTAATAACCTGACTGGCTAACTTAATCCAGGGTGGGAGAAGAGATGCAGTTATGGGGGAGGGGTATTGGTTTTGGGTCTCTGTGTGTCAGCCTAGTGGTTAGAGTGTTGGACTAGTAACCGGAAGGTTGCAAGTTCAAACCCCCGAGCTGACAAGGTACAAATCTGTCGTTCTGCCCCTGAACAGGCAGTTAACCCACTGTTCCCAGGCCGTCATTGAAAATAAGAATTTGTTCTTAACTGACTTGCCTAGTTAAATAAAGGTTAAAAAAAATAATGTCTGTCCTTGTCCCCCACCCCTTCTGTCCCACCCTGTCCTAGTGAGAGCCCAGTGACAATACTGCCATATGCCAGGTTGAGGAAGTGCAGGGACCCCTGTGCACTGCAGTGCTCAACAGCTGTGGATACATGCGCCTAACAAAGCACTGCAAGCTGTTTACTGACTATACACTGGGAGCCGGGCAGAGCTCTCCATCTGGACTCATTACAATGTTTACTTAAAGCACATCTGCTAATGAAAGCCTAACTAATAATGTATTTAATTTAGACCAATCTTTTTTTTTTTCAATGACCTTCAAATCAGTGACAAAAATAGTTTGAAGTAAATATGTCTGTCTGTCTCTCTCTTAGTTCTACCTCCACCACAGTGTGGGTGTGACAGGCCCCCTGAGAGGAGGCCCAGGGTATGTGATCATGATTGAGTCACATCATTACTGTGTGAATTCAGAGCAAAAATAGTCCAAGACAACATGGCTTCACTTGACCTGACAATATGTAATTATTGTGGATATTTTCTCAGTCTCAACGTTCATAAACACTCATTTAAGTCTTTAGGAAAACATCTTTTTTTTTTTTTTATGGAAATAATTTTGCTAAGTAGTGCACTACATAGTAGGGAATAGGTTGCCATTTTGGACATGGAGAGCTTCCTCTTGTTCGGGAGGATTCCACCTGTCACTAAACCAAGGTGGAACATAACCCATGAAGCGGCAGACACAGTGGATACTCTGTGGGGTCAGGGGTCATGCTGGGTGACGTGATGAGGACTTGGTGTCCCGGGACTTCCCTTGATATGCACCGTTGTTTTTTTTTTTTTTTCCTCGAACCCCCAGTCGATGAATCTCACTGGACTCCTGTGAGCAGCATGAAACCAGATAACGGGAGAAAATTAACATATACTGTGGTTAAAAACGACGGGTCACCCACTGCCAGTGAGGTAGTGGTTAAAAACAACGGGTCACCCACTGCCAGTGAGGTAGTGGTTAAAAACGACGAGTCACCCACTGCCAGTCACCCACTGCCAGTGAGGTAGTGGTTAAAAACAACGGTTCACCCACTGCCAGTGAGGTAGTGGTTAAAGACGGGTCACCCACTGCCAGTGAGGTAGTGGTTAAAATGACGGGTGGGTAAGCGCTGATCGCCTTTCTCAGTGAGCTAAAGTAATGCGCTCTATACTTTCAATGCATTTTTCTGCAAAATGTGTGTAAATGTCACGCAAAATTTAAAAAAAACTGCGGTTTAGATGCTCTTCTCTACACCACTGGTCATCACCAGCCCAAAGGCTGCTAGGAATGTTAAAGCATCATTTTAAGTAACACAATAAAACACAACCAATGTCAGGCTATCGTTTTAAAAAACATTCTTCTATGAGAACCTTTTGTTTCTGTGACACGTGCGCCCCTGTGTTTTCCCCCTAGGAACCCTTGGTGTGGTTACCGAGGTAACGATGAAGATCCGACCAATCCCAGAGTACCAGAAGTACGGCTCGGTGGTCTTCCCTAACTTTGAGGCAGGCGTGGCCTGCTTACGAGAGGTTGCCAAGCAGGTCAATTACATTCCCATCTTGTGTTTGTACAGTCTTGTCTTTCCTCTTGAAGACCTCCTGTATACTGACAACATTTAGTTCACATCTATCCAATCACATGAAAAAGTGACTTGTAGTTGTGATCTTTAATCTTTTGGTTATATGACAGTATGTAAAGTAGCTAAACTATGCAGATCAATGATATATTGTAGTGTTGAAACAAAGTGGTTGGGTTGTGATTGGCAGAGCCCTAATTCTGGGAAGGGATGATAATGAAGCGTGTCCCGCTCTGATTGGGTAGTGCTGATGCCGCCGTCATCGATGACTGCATGCGTATGGTTTATGCAGCTCTGATCCTTGGTTAATCCTGTGGTTTATCTTAACACACAATGAAGGAATCGACCGTTTTGAGCACTGGCTTGTCATGGACGTATCCACACACTACCAGGAATATCTACTTGTGCCTCGAGGTTGTGTATCAACTGTTATGTCAAAGGTTTTTCCAACTGTTATTTAGAAAGGTAATGCAGATCAAAACTGCACGACAACGGTGTGTGGGATGGGGAAATGTTTACAATGTTGAACACATGCTCCTGAATGGGTTGTTGTGTTACTCTCTCCCAGAGGTGTACACCGGCTTCCGTCCGGCTCATGGATAACAAACAGTTTCATTTCGGGAAGTCAAACATCGTTCTGAACCATTCGATCTCTGTAAAGGAACCATTTGATACAGTCCCTTCAGAAAGTATTCACACCCCTTATTCCACATTTTGTTTTGTTACAGCCTGAATTCATAAGTGATTTAAATTGTTTGTTTTTTTTCTCACCCATCTACATACAATACCCCGTAATGACAAAGTTTAAACATGTTTTAAATCATGTTTGCAAATGAAATGCAGAAATATCTCATTTACATATGTATTCACACCCCTGAGTCAATACATGTTAGAATCACCTTTGGCAGTGATTACAGCTGTGAGTCTTTCTGGGTAAGTCTCTAAGAGCTTTGCACACATTGATTGGACAATATCTGTACATTATATATATGTTTTTGAATTGTTCAACCTCTTGTAAAATTGGTTGTTGGTTATTGCTAGACAGCCATTTTCCAGTCTTGCCATAGATATTCAAGTGGATTTAAGTCAACTGTAACTAGGCCACCCAGGAGCATTCAATGTCCTTTTGTTAAGCAACTCCAGTGTAGATTTGGCCTTGTGTTTTAGGTTATTGTCCTGCTGAAAGGTGAATTTGTCTCCCAGTGTCTGTTGGAAAGCAGACTGAACCAGGTTTTCCTCTAGGATTTTGCCTGTGCTTAGCTCTATTCCATTTTATTTTTATCCTGGAAAAACTCCCTAGTCGTTGCTGATGACAAGCATACCCATAAACTGCAGCCAACACCATTCTTGGAAATATGAAGTGTTACTCAGTGACGTGTTGGATTTGCCCCAAACATAACGCTTTGTATTCAGGACATAAAGTTGATTTCTTTGCCACATATTTTGCAGTTTTACTTTAGTGCCTTCTTGGTTTCCTTCCTCTCCGGCAACTTAATTAGGAAGGACAACTGTATCTTTGTAGTGACTGGGTGTATTGATACATCAGTCAAAGTGTAATTAATAACGTCACCATGCTCAAAGGGTAAATTCAATGTTTACTTTTTTTAAATACATTTTAACCATCTATCAATAGGTTACCTTCTTTGCAAGGCCATGGACAACCTCCCTGGTCTTTGTGGTTGAATCTGTGTTAGAAAGTCACTGACTGAGGGACCTTTCAGATAATTGTATGTGTGAGGTACAGAGATGGGAGAGTTATTCAAAAATCACTTATTGCACACAGTGAGTTTAAGCAACTTAACTGACTTGTTAAGCACATTGTTACTCCTGAATTTATTTAGACTTTCGAGGCTCCCGAGTGGCGCTGTGGTTTAAGGCACTGTATCTCTGTGCTGGAGGCGTCACTACATACCCTGGTTCGATCCCGGGTATCGCAACCGGCCGTGAGTCCCTTAGGCCCGGCATCGTCCGGGTTAGGGGAGGGTTTGACCGTGGTATGCCGTCGTTGTAAATAAGAATTTGTTCTTAACTGACCCTTTAAATAAATAATATATAAAAAGACTTCCCATAACCAAGGGGTTGAATACTTATTGACTTAAGATATTTCAGCTTTTAATTTTTTGTTAATTTGTAAACCTTTTGGGAAAACTTAATTCCACTTTGACATTATGGGGTATTGTGTGGAGGCCAGTGATGACAAATCCAGGGGTGTGAATACACAGGGCCTTCAGAAAGCATCTTTGTATCACATGGGAGCTCAGAAGTGAAGCCATACTCTGACTGCTCTCTGGCTCTCCCCACTAACCTGTGCTTGGGACTGACCTTATTTTCATTTCTGATTCCTTCACTCTGCTGTTATTTTTTTTTGTGTGTGTGTGCGTCTCTTTACCCAACTGGAATACAATTGAGAAAAGACCACTGCATTGGCAGCGTTTCTTCACAATGCTTTTTCTTCCGCCCTCTTGCTGCGTTACTCCGCCCTCTGCTGCGTTACTCCGCTACTCCGCCCTCTGCTGCGTTACTCCGCCCTCTGCTGCGTTACTCCGCCCTCTGCTGCGTTACTCCGCCCTCTGCTGCGTTACTCCGCCCTCTGCTGCGTTACTCCGCCCTCTGCTGCGTTACTCTGCCCTCTGTTGCGTTACTCTGCCCTCTGCTGCGTTACTCTGCCCTCTGCTGCGTTACTCTGCCCTCTGCTGCGTTACTCCGCCCTCTGCTGCCGCCCTCTGCTGCGTTACTCCGCCCTCTGCTGCGTTACTCCGCCCCTCTGTTACTCTGCCCTCTGTTCCGCCCTCTCCGCCCTCTGCTGCGTTACTCCGCCCTCTGCTGCGTTACTCTGCCCTCTGTTGCGTTACTCTGCCCTCTGCTGCGTTACTCTGCCCTCTGCTGCGTTACTCCGCCCTCTGCTGCGTTACTCCGCCCTCTGCTGCGTTACTCCGCCCTCTGCTGCGTTACTCCGCCCTCTGCTGCGTTACTCCGCCCTCTGCTGCGTTACTCCGCCCTCTGCTGCGTTACTCCGCCCTCTGCTGCGTTACTCCGCCCTCTGCTGCGTTACTCCGCCCTCTGCTGCGTTACTCCGCCCTCTGCTGCGTTACTCCGCCCTCTGATGCGTTACTCCGCCCTCTGCTGCGTTACTCCGCCCTCTGCTGCGTTACTCCGCCCTCTGCTGCGTTACTCCGCCCTCTGCTGCGTTACTCTGCCCTCTGCTGCGTTACTCTGCCCTCTGCTGCGTTACTCTGCCCTCTGCTGCGTTACTCTGCCCTCTGCTGCATTCTGCCCTCTGCTGGTTACTCCGCCCTCTGCTGCGTTACTCCGCCCTCTGATGCGTTACTCCGCCCTCTGCTGCGTTACTCCGCCCTCTGCTGCGTTACTCCGCCCTCTGATGCGTTACTCCGCCCTCTGATGCATTGAGTTGAATTGATTATTTCCCCAGTGGAGTAGCTAGCTGCACGTACGACTTGTGGATAGAAGCCCGATAGAAAAATGACTGGGGGAACAATTTAAGCAGTTGTTATATTGAAGTTTTACAAAAATAGTTTCTTGAGGTCTGGTGGAAGGAATCAGGCGTTGGTGCCAGACCTCTTTTTAAAGTTCTTCAGTCCCCTGGGATCTCATTACGCTCCCTATATTCCCACTTCTTAGCTTTAAGCAGGCAAGAGGAAGCTATTCAGATTTCTCACTTATATCTTAACCTCAGTCAGGGCTCTATGATAGGACACCTGCTTGGGCTTATTAGTGCCTTGTCTTCCCTTTTTTTGAATCGCCCTGTCTGCTGAGTGAAGGTGTCTGTTGAGTGAAGGTGTCTGTTGAGTGAAGGTGTCTGTTGAGTGAAGGTGTCTGCTGAGTGAAGGTGTCTGCTGAGTGAAGGTGTCTGCTGAGTGAAGGGGTCTGCTGAGTGAAGGGGTCTGCTGTATTTCAGAATGGGACAAGTAGTATAAAATACAGGGCCACGTATCTCAATATGCTAGTCAGATGAGAATGGCAATTAAATGTGCATTAAAGAGAGCGGGAAAAATTGACCCCCTATTTGTATAATCACCCTCTCTTTCTGGTCACTGAGTATTTCATTAAAGAGTGATGGCTGCAGGACACCTAAATATCCACAATCGGATTTAGAATGGAAACGAAGTGATGAAGAGACTGAAACAGAGGGGAAGGAATTAAGTGTTGAGACTCAGGACAACCCTGCTGTGAAGGGTTGAGACTCAGGACTCTACCCTGCTGTGAAGTGTTGAGACTCAGGACTCTACCCTGCTGTGAAGTGTTGAGACTCAGGACTCTATCCTGCTGTGATTGATAACCATCCCATCAGCTCCAGACCCTCATTTTTGCTTGTCCATGTCCTTTTTCCTGTGTCCGATCAGAAACAAACCAAGCGGTGCGGTGGCTGAGGACGACTGATGTAGCCATGTCAAGCCCCCCCCATTGGAAAGCTGCTGATGTATTGTCCCTGTTGCAGCCGGCCTACTGGTTACTTGTCAAGTTATTCACGTTACCATTCATATTCCTCCGTTTTTTATTTTTTTTTATCCCAAACCCAAATAAATATGACTGCTGCCCTGTTGGGAGTCCTGGAGGAAACGGGGAGGAGATGGGTGGGCTCAGATGAGACCAAATGTGTGAATAACCGACATCAGTGGTTTCTTTCAACTGTATTGTCCAAAAGACAGAGGTCCACTTGGCTTTGAGTTGAGGGACTTGACCCTCTCTCTCTTTCTGTTTCCACAGGTCATGAAACCTCAAGTGTCGTCCATTTTCACACATTTTGTTGAAGGGTTAAAGAAGTTCTACATCACCAAGGTAACGCGTTCTTAATGCGTCGGCGTGAATCCTAACTCCTCCTCTTTATGTAATTTCTATTTTTTGGGGGGGGGGGGGTGTTAAAGAAATGGTTATTTCCCTGTTTACCCCAGTTGAAAGGTTTCGATCCCCACCAGTTGGTGGTTGCCACCCTTCTGTTTGAAGGGGACCGCGAAAGGGTCCTGCAGCATGAAAAACAAGTGTATGACATCGCAGCAACATTTGGGTAAGTTGGTGGAAATGGGTGATCTATCAGCTGGAGAGGGATTCTCCATTCAACATGTCTTCTACTGAAGCTTCAACAGCAACAAACCTGCGTTCCTCTTTGACTTTCCCGATATGTTCAAAGCTCTTGCACACGTGGAATTTCAGGAAACTCTTTTGCCCTTCGTAACAACCCTGTAGACAACTGAAAGGCAAAACGAATCAGTGTGTGTGTGTGTGTGTGTGTGTGTTGTCCCAAAGGAGTCTGTGAGTAGGGACTTGGTAGTGAAGCTGTGCTGCAAAGCCCCTGTCTGAGGTGCCTGAGGGCTTCTGCGCTGGGCTGGGCCCCAACCCGCCAGGAGCCACACAGTTCCACACCATTACAGAAGAATCAGATCATACTGTAGCAACTCACTCCCTCCTTCCCTGGACACACCATCCTAGTTTCAAGTTTTATTAGTCGTATGTACAGGATACACGTGGGGTACACCGTCCAACGGGATACACGTGGGGTACACCGTCCAACGGGATACACGTGGGGTACACCGTCCAACGGGATACACGTGGGGTACACCGTCCAACGGGATACACGTGGGGTACACCGTCCAACGGGATACACGTGGGGTACACCGTCCAACGGGATACACGTGGGGTACACCGTCCAACGGGATACACGTGGGGTACACCGTCCAACGGGATACACGTGGGGTACACCGTCCAACGGGATACACGTGGGGTACACCGTCCAACGGGATACACGTGGGGTACACCGTCCAACGGGATACACGTGGGGTACACCGTCCAACGGGATACACGTGGGGTACACCGTCCAACGGGATACACGTGGGGTACACCGTCCAACGGGATACACGTGGGGTACACCGTCCAACGGGATACACGTGGGGTACACCTCGACAATGCAACAACAACAATAAATAATCAAATATCAGAACATAAAGTAAATGTCTCAGTAGAATAAACATTATTAACATCCCTATAATACAGGAAGGCACAATTTTACAGTCCAATATTTCCACGTATCAGGGAAGGGGGGATTGTGCAGTGGTACTATTTGGAGGGGACCTAGTCATCATAAACAAACCTTTAATTAAAACGCCACCTAATGACAAATTCCATTCTATTGTTGGTGAGCCTATGGATTTTGTAAGTTCCTGGCCCAGTGCAGAGCTTCCAGTCCGTTCCTCAGGTCACAGGCTTAGTGCCCTTCAGGCAATATCCCTAAACAATTCATGAGTTTAATCATTGATAAGGCCTCAACTACCAGGCGGTGCATTTTATTTATTTTCTCCATTTATTTCAAGTCAACCATCGCCTGTCGAGCACCTGTGATAGATGGGCTGGGTCTTGAAAGGGATATTTCTGTTTGTTTTCAGGAAACAAGGGGGAAAAGAACAGCTAAATCAATAGTGATTTCCTAATGAGCACTTCCTGATTTTAGTATTGGATTAACATTTGATTACCCGTGGCGGGTGATTGATGTGTGGGTGACTTGTAGGCATGTACGGAGATCCAATCATTGACCTGTGCATTGGGGAAGTGACGGGCACCACCGGCATCTGTGGTCCGAGGGAGTTGACCGGGCCAGAGAGGAATCTGTTTTTAAATATGAACCCTGTTATCTGTTTCCAGGGGCCTGGCAGCTGGAGAGGACAATGGGCAGAGAGGCTACATACTGACCTTTGTCATCGCTTACCTCCGGGTGGGTCATATCTCCCCCTCTGTTCTTTCTCCTCGTCTCAAATCAAATTGTATTGGACACATACACATGGTTAGCAGATGTTATTGCGAGTGTAGTGACATGCTTATGTAAATCTTATGTAAATCAATCTCCCCTCTACTCCTTCTCCCCCTCTGTTCCCACGTGTTCTCCTCTTCCTCCTCCTCCTCTGTTCCCACGTGTTCTCCTCCTCCTCTGTTCCCACGTGTTCTCCTCCTCCTCTGTTCCCACGTGTTCTCCTCCTCCTCTGTTCCCACGTGTTCTCCTCCTCCCTCTGTTCCCACGTGTTGTCTTCCTCCTCCTCCTCTGTTCTCTTCCTCCTCCTCCTCTGTTCCCACGTGTTGTTCTCCTCCTCCTCCTCTGTTCTCTTCCTCCTCCTCCTCTGTTCCCACGTGTTCTCCTCCTCCTCCTCCTCTGTTCCCACGTGTTCTCCTCCTCCTCCTCCTCTGTTCCCACGTGTTCTCCTCCTCCTCCTCCTCCTCTGTTCCCACGTGTTCTCCTCCTCCTCCTCCTCCTCTGTTCCCACGTGTTCTCCTCCTCCTCCTCCTCTGTTCCCACGTGTTCTCCTCCTCCTCCTCCTCTGTTCCCACGTGTTCTCTTCCTCCTCCTCCTCTGTTCCCACGTGTTCTCCTCCTCCTCCTCCTCTGTTCCCACGTGTTCTCTTCCTCCTCCTCCTCTGTTCTCTTCCTCCTCCTCCTCTGTTCTCTTCCTCCTCTTCTCTTCCTCCTCCTCCTCTGTTCTCTTCCTCCTCCTCCTCTGTTCTCTTCCTCCTCTGTTCTCCTCCTCCTCCTCCTCTGTTCTCTTCCTCCTCTGTTCTCTTCCTCCTCCTCCTCTGTTCTCTTCCTCCTCTGTTCTCTTCCTCCTCCTCCTCTGTTCTCTTCCTCCTCCTCCTCTGTTCTCTTCCTCCCTCTGTTCTCCTCCTCCTCCTCCTCTGTTCCCACGTGTTCTCTTCCTCCTCCTCCTCTGTTCCCACGTGTTCTCCTCCTCCTCCTCCTCTGTTCCCACGTGTTCTCTTCCTCCTCCTCCTCCTCTGTTCTCTGTTCCCACGTGTTCTCTTCCTCCTCCTCCTCCTCTGTTCCCACGTGTTCTCTTCCTCCTCCTCCTCCTCTGTTCCCACGTGTTCTCTTCCTCCTCCTCCTCCTCTGTTCCCACGTGTTCTCTTCCTCCTCCTCCTCCTCTGTTCCCACGTGTTCTCTTCCTCCTCCTCCTCCTCTGTTCCCACGTGTTCTCTTCCTCCTCCTCCTCTGTTCTCTTCCTCCTCCTCCTCTGTTCTCTTCCTCCTCTGTTCTCTTCCTCCTCCTCCTCTGTTCTCTTCCTCCTCTGTTCTCTTCCTCCTCCCTCTGTTCTCTTCCTCCTCCTCCTCTGTTCTCTTCCTCCTCCTCCTCTGTTCTCTTCCTCCTCCTCCTCTGTTCTCTTCCTCCTCTGTTCTCTTCCTCCTCCTCCTCTGTTCTCTTCCTCCTCTGTTCTCTTCCTCCTCTGTTCTCTTCCTCCTCCTCCTCTGTTCTCTTCCTCCTCCTCCTCTGTTCTCTTCCTCCTCCTCCTCTGTTCTCTTCCTCCTCTGTTCTCTTCCTCCTCCTCCTCCTCTGTTCCCACGTGTCCTCCTCCTCTGTTCCCACGTGTTCTCCTCCTCCTCCTCTGTTCCCACGTGTTCTCCTCCTCCTCTGTTCCCACGTGTTCTCCTCCTCCTCCTCTGTTCCCACGTGTTCTCCTCCTCCTCCTCCTCTGTTCCCACGTGTTCTCTTCCTCCTCCTCCTCTGTTCCCACGTGTTCTCTTCCTCCTCCTCCTCTGTTCCCACGTGTTCTCTTCCTCCTCCTCCTCTGTTCCCACGTGTTCTCTTCCTCCTCCTCCTCTGTTCCCACGTGTTCTCTTCCTCCTCCTCCTCTGTTCCCACGTGTTCTCTTCCTCCTCCTCCTCCTCTGTTCCCACGTGTTCTCTTCCTCCTCCTCCTCCTCTGTTCCCACGTGTTCTCTTCCTCCTCCTCCTCTGTTCCCACGTGTTCTCTTCCTCCTCCTCCTCTGTTCCCACGTGTTCTCTTCCTCCTCCTCCTCCTCTGTTCCCACGTGTTCTCCTCCTCCTCCTCCTCCTCCTCTGTTCCCACGTGTTCTCCTCCTCCTCCTCCTCCTCTGTTCCCACGTGTTCTCCTCCTCCTCCTCCTCCTCTGTTCCCACGTGTTCTCTTCCTCCTCCTCCTCTGTTCCCACGTGTTCTCTTCCTCCTCCTCCTCCTCTGTTCCCACGTGTTCTCTTCCTCCTCCTCCTCTGTTCCCACGTGTTCTCTTCCTCCTCCTCCTCTGTTCCCACGTGTTCTCTTCCTCCTCCTCCTCTGTTCCCACGTGTTCTCTTCCTCCTCCTCCTCTGTTCCCACGTGTTCTCTCCTCCTCCTCCTCTGTTCCCACGTGTTCTCCTCCTCCTCCTCTGTTCCCACGTGTTGTCCTCCTCCTCCTCTGTTCCCACGTGTTCTCCTCCTCCTCCTCTGTTCCCACGTGTTCTCGTCCTCCTCCTCCTCTGTTCCCACGTGTTGTTCTCCTCCTCCTCTGTTCCCACGTGTTCTCCTCCTCCTCCTCTGTTCCCACGTGTTCTCTTCCTCCTCCTCCTCTGTTCCCACGTGTTCTCTTCCTCCTCCTCCTCTGTTCCCACGTGTTCTCTTCCTCCTCCTCCTCTGTTCCCACGTGTTCTCTTCCTCCTCCTCCTCTGTTCCCACGTGTTCTCTTCCTCCTCCTCCTCTGTTCTCTTCCTCCTCCTCATCTGTTCTCTTCCTCCTCCTCATCTGTTCTCCTCCTCCTCCTCATCTGTTCCCACGTGTTCTCTTCCTCCTCCTCCTCTGTTCCCACGTGTTCTCCTTTATTTTTTTTCACATATTGTCCCCTTTAAAAAAATATATAATAATAATCCAAATAGTACAGAAATACTTGTTTATTTGTTGTCTTTTATCAACAGGACTTGGGGATGGACTACTGTGTGGTCGCAGAATCCTTTGAGACATCGGTGCCTTGGGACAGGTAAAGTTGAACCTTCTTTTGTAAATGAACAAGTATCTCTGATGGTGTGACACTTCTACATCACACACACACACACACACCTGCTTTCTCCCTCCATTAACTGGTTGTGTGTGTGGGAAGGAAGACTGCCTGACACTGCTGGAGGAGAGAGGGATGGAGTGACACAGCCAGTAGGAACAGGAATCTCCAACATTATTGGGTCAGCCTGTTAATTTGGTGTAAAACCCTTGTCGTTAGAAAGCCACAGCTCTTCCCACACATGAGGACACCCCCACCCCCCCCTCTCTTCCACACTCAGACACCAACACAGGCATGCTCAGTGTTCCACTGTGTAGACTGCCTGAGGGGGGAGACAGGGATCAGGCGTGCAGACCAGCATTACCCCTCCTCCTCCGTCTCTCCACACTCTGCTGCACATGCCTAGAGGAGAGTGAGCCAGTCTCTCACAGCTACCTAGCACTGCTGCAGTCTCCATAATGCAGTCTACCTAGCACTGCTGCGGTCTACCTAGCACTGCTGCGGTCTACCTAGCACTGCTGCGGTCTACCTAGCACTGCTGCGGTCTACCTAGCACTGCTGCGGTCTACCTAGCACTGCTGCGGTCTACCTAGCACTGCTGCGGTCTACCTAGCACTGCTGCGGTCTACCTAGCACTGCTGCGGTCTACCTAGCACTGCTGCGGTCTACCTAGCACTGCTGCGGTCTCCATAATACAGTCTACCTAGCACTGCTGCAGTCTACCTAGCACTGCTGCGGTCTCCCTAGCACTGCTGCGGTCTCCCTAGCACTGCTGCGGTCTACCTAGCACTGCTGCGGTCTCCCTAGCACTGCTGCGGTCTCCCTAGCACTGCTGCGGTCTCCATAATACAGTCTACCTAGCACTGCTGCGGTCTACCTAGCACTGCTGCGGTCTCCATAATACAGTCTACCTAGCACTGCTGCGGTCTACCTAGCACTGCTGCGGTCTCCATAATACAGTCTACCTAGCACTGCTGCGGTCTACCTAGCACTGCTGCGGTCTACCTAGCACTGCTGCGGTCTCCATAATACAGTCTACCTAGCACTGCTGCAGTCTACCTAGCACTGCTGCAGTCTACCTAGCACTGCTGCGGTCTACCTAGCACTGCTGCGGTCTACCTAGCACTGCTGCGGTCTACCTAGCACTGCTGCGGTCTACCTAGCACTGCTGCGGTCTACCTAGCACTGCTGCGGTCTCCATAATACAGTCTACCTAGCACTGCTGCAGTCTACCTAGCACTGCTGCAGTCTACCTAGCACTGCTGCAGTCTACCTAGCACTGCTGCGGTCTACCTAGCACTGCTGCGGTCTACCTAGCACTGCTGCGGTCTACCTAGCACTGCTGCGGTCTCCATAATACAGTCTACCTAGCACTGCTGCGGTCTACCTAGCACTGCTGCGGTCTACCTAGCACTGCTGCGGTCTACCTAGCACTGCTGCGGTCTACCTAGCACTGCTGCGGTCTACCTAGCACTGCTGCGGTCTACCTAGCACTGCTGCGGTCTACCTAGCACTGCTGCGGTCTCCATAATACAGTCTACCTAGCACTGCTGCGGTCTACCTAGCACTGCTGCGGTCTACCTAGCACTGCTGCGGTCTACCTAGCACTGCTGCGGTCTACCTAGCACTGCTGCGGTCTACCTAGCACTGCTGCGGTCTACCTAGCACTGCTGCGGTCTACCTAGCACTGCTGCGGTCTACCTAGCACTGCTGCGGTCTACCTAGCACTGCTGCGGTCTACCTAGCACTGCTGCGGTCTACCTAGCACTGCTGCGGTCTACCTAGCACTGCTGCGGTCTACCTAGCACTGCTGCGGTCTACCTAGCACTGCTGCGGTCTACCTAGCACTGCTGCAGTCTCCATCATGCAGTCTACCTAGCACTGCTGCAGTCTACCTAGCACTGCTGCAGTCTCCATCATGCAGTCTACCTAGCACTGCTGCGGTCTACCTAGCACTGCTGCGGTCTCCATCATGCAGTCTACCTAGCACTGCTGCAGTCTACCTAGCACTGCTGCAGTCTCCATCATGCAGTCTACCTAGCACTGCTGCAGTCTACCTAGCACTGCTGCAGTCTCCATCATGCAGTCTACCTAGCACTGCTGCGGTCTACCTAGCACTGCTGCGGTCTCCATCATGCAGTCTACCTAGCACTGCTGCAGTCTACCTAGCACTGCTGCAGTCTACCTAGCACTGCTGCAGTCTACCTAGCACTGCTGCAGTCTCCATCATGCAGTCTACCTAGCACTGCTGCAGTCTACCTAGCACTGCTGCAGTCTACCTAGCACTGCTGCAGTCTCCATCATGCAGTCTACCTAGCACTGCTGCGGTCTACCTAGCACTGCTGCGGTCTCCATCATGCAGTCTACCTAGCACTGCTGCGGTCTCCATCATGCAGTCTACCTAGCACTGCTGCGGTCTCCATCATGCAGTCTACCTAGCACTGCTGCGGTCTCCATCATGCAGTCTACCTAGCACTGCTGCGGTCTCCATCATGCAGTCTACCTAGCACTGCTGCGGTCTCCATCATGCAGTCTACCTAGCACTGCTGCGGTCTCCATCATGCAGTCTACCTAGCACTGCTGCAGTCTACCTAGCACTGCTGCAGTCTCCATCATGCAGTCTACCTAGCACTGCCGCAGTCTACCTAGCACTGCTGCAGTCTCCATCATGCAGTCTACCTAGCACTGCTGCGGTCTACCTAGCACTGCTGCGGTCTACCTAGCACTGCTGCGGTCTCCATCATGCAGTCTACCTAGCACTGCTGCGGTCTCCATCATGCAGTCTACCTAGCACTGCTGCGGTCTCCATCATGCAGTCTACCTAGCACTGCTGCGGTCTCCATCATGCGGTCTACCTAGCACTGCTGCGGTCTCCATCATGCAGTCTACCTAGCACTGCTGCGGTCTCCATCATGCAGTCTACCTAGCACTGCTGCGGTCTCCATCATGCAGTCTACCTAGCACTGCTGCGGTCTCCATCATGCAGTCTACCTAGCACTGCTGCAGTCTCCATAATGCGGTCTACCTAGCACTGCTGCAGTCTCCATAATGCAGTCTACCTAGCACTGCTGCAGTCTCCATAATGCAGTCTACCTAGCACTGCTGCAGTCTCCATAATGCAGTCTACCTAGCACTGCTGCAGTCTCCATCATGCGGTCTACCTAGCACTGCTGCTGTCTCCATCATGCAGTCTACCTAGCACTGCTGCAGTCTCCATCATGCAGTCTACCTAGCACTGCTGCAGTCTCCATCATGCAGTCTACCTAGCACTGCTGCAGTCTCCATCATGCAGTCTACCTAGCACTGCTGCAGTCTCCATAATGCAGTCTACCTAGCACTGCTGCAGTCTCCATCATGCAGTCTACCTAGCACTGCTGCAGTCTACCTAGCACTGCTGCAGTCTACCTAGCACTGCTGCAGTCTCCATCATGCGGTCTACCTAGCACTGCTGCAGTCTCCATCATGCAGTCTACCTAGCACTGCTGCAGTCTCCACTTGTCTGTCAATGTACTCCACTGTTCATGGCCAGAGGTCACCTTTTCTCAAACTCAGACAGCTCAGCGTCTCCTGTTATACTGTGTTAAATCACGGTGTTGCGGAGCCTATTCCCTATTTATAGTGCCCTACTTTTGACTAGGGCCTATAGGACTCTGTAGGGAATAGGGTGTCATGTGTGAAGCAGACATGGCTTTCATCACGTCTTCATGATATGTTTCCTGTGTTGTCTTCAGGGTACTGGACCTTTGCCAGAATGTCAAGGAGAGAATTATCAGAGAGTGTAAAGAAAGAGGAGCCCAGTTTCAACCGTTGACCTCATGCAGGTACGTTTAGCACCTGTCTCTGTTCCTTGCTAAAACATACTTGCTGGCATTGTGGAGGTCATCTCTGCATAACCTCTATGTAATGTCTGTGTCCAGCTAGATGAGTCAACGACTGTAGGTCGTGCGGGGGACTGTAGGTCGTGCGGGGGACTGTAGGTCGTGCGGGGGACTGTAGGTCGTGCGGGGGACTGTAGGTCGTGCGGGGGACTGTAGGTCGTGCGGGGGACTGTAGGTCGTGCGGGGGACTGTAGGTCGTTTGAAAAAAAAAAATCTGCATTGGACCATTGTGGTTGATCACATGACTCTCATCTAAGATGTGTTCTCTGCTATGAGTGAGCCTGTAGTGTGTGACCAGACAGGAGAGGAATCCTGGGACCTTCCTGTGTGACCTGGCAACACACAACATTTCCTGCTTCTTGCTCACTGGGGACAAATTAGGGCCCAACCTGATTATGCTTCAGCCATTCATTTCCCGTCTGCAGTCTTGTCAACAAGATAGATTTGTCCGTTTAACCTCTAGAAGCCGGTGCACCCGCTGAGTGATAGGCCAGGTCACTGGAACAACGGCTCTGCCTACAACAAAAGGGACACAAAAGAAACAAGGAAATCACTTGTACACTGTTTTCATCCCTGAGGCACAGTGTTGCATTATAAGGGTCTAGTTTCATGTTCAATGCAGACATTTTGACCCTGGTTAGAGAGAGCTATAGTAAATAATACAAATGACTACTAAGAAGGATGATATCCATCGATTTGCTAATGAAAAGGAAATCAAACATGAGTTATGTCACATTAGTCCTGCACTTCTTGTAAAAAGAAACAAATAGCCCCTTAATTTTGTTTTCATCTTTTGAACGGTGCAAAAAATTGTCACAGTAATTTATTATAGCTTCCTGTTGCATATTCATGTGAAAGGAACCATCTTTAAAGCCAATCGTGGACAGCCAGTGTTGAAGCATGTTGTAAATGTAGCTCAGAGGATCCAATCGGAGTGTACTGATGGCCGTTTCAATGTCCTGATAATGGGGCGTTATTCAAGGTGGCAGATCCAATGCACCTCTCCTCCGCTTGTCAGACACCATGAGGGGGAATTGGGTTCAGAGGGAAAGCCCCGCCTCTCAGCTCAGTCTGCTTGCCCTCTGATTCAAATGATTTTTTTTTTTATAAATTGCATTTAATTGATACAAAATAGATTTTGGTTCAACAATTTCGACATTTCCCTATTTTTAAACTCGTGGAGATAAATTACAGAGGGACGAGTGATTGAAAAGTGGGAACAACAAACCACAAGGTGAACAAGCCTATATTTTCTGTTGCGTATATCATGACGTTAAAACCCTTTTCTCCTGTCTTGCAGAGTGACTCAGACCTATGACTCTGGCGCATGTATATACTTCTACTTTTCCTTCAACTACAGAGGACTGGCGGATCCAGTACATACATACGAACAAGTGGAGGTAAATCTACAGAGCACTCCAAGTCTGTACTGCCTAACCACTCAGAGACACGCATTATATCTAACCTGAAATGTTACCCCTCAGGAGGGAAAATACACAACCATGGTTTTAAGGTGATCGTCATAGTTACATAATGTGTTAATTGATGTATTTATTGATATTGTCCTTTCCCAGCATGCTGCCAGAGAGGAGATCCTAGCCAATGGAGGAAGCCTCTCGCACCACCATGGAGGTAGTCAAGTGAACATCCCTACGTCCAGCCACGCCCCTATGTCTAGCCACGCCCCGATGTCTAGCCACGCCCATACGTCTAGCCACGCCCCCATGTCTAGCCATTTAATCTTTTTCCAAATTTCTTCATATCAAAACCTACAAATTCATAAAATTGACTTGCCTATTCATTTACGTAGATGGACGGCACACCAGTGGTTTAAAGATCCCCTTAGAAAGCACACCAGTGGTTTAAAGATCCCCTTAGACGGCACGCCAGTGGTTTAAAGATCCCCTTAGACGGCACGCCAGTGGTTTAAAGATCCCCTTAGACGGCACGCCAGTGGTTTAAAGATCCCCTTAGACGGCACGCCAGTGGTTTAAAGATCCCCTTAGACGGCACGCCAGTGGTTTAAAGATCCCCTTAGACGGCACGCCAGTGGTTTAAAGATCCCCTTAGACGGCACGCCAGTGGTTTAAAGATCCCCTTAGAAAGCACGCCAGTGGTTTAAAGATCCCCTTAGACGGCACGCCGGTGGTTTAAAGATCCCCTTAGACGGCACGCCGGTGGTTTAAAGATCCCCTTAGACGGCACGCCGGTGGTTTAAAGATCCCCTTAGACGGCACGCCGGTGGTTTAAAGATCCCCTTAGAAAGCACGCCGGTGGTTTAAAGATCCCCTTAGACGGCACGCCGGTGGTTTAAAGATCCCCTTAGACGGCACGCCGGTGGTTTAAAGATCCCCTTAGACGGCACGCCGGTGGTTTAAAGATCCCCTTAGACGGCACGCCGGTGGTTTAAAGATCCCCTTAGACGGCACGCCGGTGGTTTAAAGATCCCCTTAGACGGCACGCCAGTGGTTTAAAGATCCCCTTAGACGGCACGCCAGTGGTTTAAAGATCCCCTTAGACGGCACGCCAGTGGTTTAAAGATCCCCTTAGACGGCACGCCAGTGGTTTAAAGATCCCCTTAGAAAGCACAGCAGTGGTTTAAAGATCCCCTTAGAAAGCACGCCAGTGGTTTAGTCTCGTGAAGGCAGTCTGTCAGGCTCTGTGCTGCTGTATAAAAGTGAGCCAGTCTTTTTCTAAACCTCCTGTTTTGGCTTGGAGATCTTCCATCGCTTACTTCACACCTCCAAAGTTTCCCACAGTACAGAGAAATGGCTCTTTGTTCATCTCAACACGGGCCAAATGAAACGTGAGCAGGGGAGGGAGTGTGAAGCAAATATCAGGGCAAACCCTAATGGCTGCCTCATCTATATTGCCAGGCGCCTCGTCTGTTTTCATACATCACTTCAGGCTATTCGTCACGCCTGCCAGAAACAGCACGCAGTGAATCAGCTGCGATATGAAATCACCATTTCTCCTGAAGGTGGGGAAGGTTAAAAATGAACAGATTGCTAATATAAGAAGGCAGTGGGCCAGGGTAAATGATGTTGCTGTTATCACCCAGTATTTACTGCCCTCCAAATAGTGGGTCACCACCCAGCCAGCCACCCACCCACCCAGCCACCCACCCACCCAGCCAGCCAGCCAGCCACCCACCCAGGGCTGAGTAGAAGGGTGTGCAGCAGGGAGGAGGGGATATTGATGCAGCTCCTGGGTGCGAGGCCCGCTCTGTAATTGTGATTAATAACAGCCTGCTATCTGGGCGCAGACAGGCGGTTTGTCTGCCCACAATCAACACATGACAAATGGAGCTCGTCTCACTGGGGTGTGTAGCAAAGAAAACCGATGTAGTCTGGGAAGGCATGGTGGGAGGGGCCACCACAGGAAATATACATTATTTCAGGGTGTGCAGAGATAGTATTCCACCCCCTGATTCAATACACGTTAGAATCACCTTTGGCAGCGATTACAGCTGTGAGTCTTTCTGGGTAAGTCTCTAAGAGCTGTGAGTCTTTCTGGGTAAGTCTCTAAGAGCTGTGTGTCTTTCTGGGTAAGTCTCTAAGAGCTTTGTACACCAATATTTACACATTATTATTTTTATATTGTTCAACCTCTTGTCAAATTGGTTGTTGATCATTGCTAGACAGCCATTTTCCAGTCTTGCCATAGATATTTAAGTCAAAACTCTAACTAGGTCACTCAGGAACATTACATTTGTCCTTTTGTTAAGCAACTCCAGTGTAGATTTGGCCTTGTGTTTTAGGTTATTGTCCTGCTGAAAGGTGAATTTGTCTCCCAGTGTCTGTTGGAAAGCAGACTGAACCAGGTTTTCCTCTAGGATTTTGCCTGTGCTTAGCTCTATTCCGTTTTATTTTTATCCTGAAAAACTCCCTAGTCCTTGCCGATGACAAGCATACATACCCATAAACTGCAGCCAACACCATTCTTTGAAATATGATGAGTGGAACTCTGTGTTGTGTTGGATTAGCCCCAAACATAAAGCTTTGTATTCAGGACATAAAGTTGATTTCTTTGCCACATTTTTTTGCAGTTTTAATTCGGGGCCTGTTTTGGAGTGTTTCACTCTGTCATTTAGGTTAGTATTGTGGAGTAACTACAATGTTGTTCATCTATCCTCCTCTTTTCTCTCATCACAGCCATTAAAATAACTGTTTTAATGTCACCATTGGAGTCATTGTGAAATCCCTGAGCGGTTTCCTACCTTTACAGGCTTCCTTCCTGACGTAGATGCCGGAATATTTGTAGTGACTGGGTGTATTGATACACCATCCAAAGTGTAATTAATAACTTCACCATGCTCAATGGTATAGCTAAAAAAGAAATGCAGACATTGAATATCTCTTTGAGCGTTGTGAAGTTATTAATGACACTTTTGAATGGTTTATCAATACACCCAGTCACTACAAAGTAACAAGTGTCCTTCCTTCCTTCCATCTTCCTCAGGTGCCGGGGAGGAAGGAAACAGGGATTTCACCATGAAGCCAATTGTGACTTTAAAACAGTTAGTTCTCCTATCACAGCCATTTAAAAACTCTGAGGATGGATCTACAACATTGTAATTACTCCACAATACTAACCTCTAATTGACGGAGTGAAAAAAGGTAATCCTGTACAGAATAAAAGTATTCCAAAATGTGCTTCCTGTTTGCAATAAGGTAATAAGTTAAACTGCTAAAAATGTGGCAAAGAAATTCATTTTTTGTTTGGGATAAACACAACACATCACTGAGTACCACTCGTCAAGGTTTTAAACATTTTTTAAAATTACTTTTACCCCCTTTTTCTCCCCAATTTTGTGATATCCAATTGGTAGTTACTCTTGTCTCATCACTGCAACTCCCATGCAGACTCGGGAGAGGCGAGGCTCGAGTCAGTGTGCACGCACCCGGCCCGCCACAGGAGTTGCTAGAGCGCATTGGGACAAGGACAAGGACATCCCTGCCGACCAAACCATCCCCTAACCCGGACGACGCTGGGCTAATTGTGAGCCGCCCCATGGGTCTCCCGGTAGCGGCCGGCTGCGACAGAGCCTGAACTCGAACCAGGATCTCTAGTGCCACAGCTAGCAACTGCGATGCAGTGCCTTATAGACCACTGTGCCACTCTGGAAACTATCATACTCTCAAGCATGGCAGTGGCTGCATTAAGTTACTGCTATGCTTGTCATTGGCAAGGACTGACAAGTTTTATGCTGTTGGATGAAAAATAATAGAGCTACGGTGAACGGAATGGTTACCAAGACGACAGTGAATGTTCCTGATTGGCAGAGTTAGTTTTGACTTAAATCGCTTTGAAAATCTATGGCAAGACGTGAAAACGGCTGTCTAGTAATGACCAACCAACAACCAACTTGACAGGGTATTATGTGTAGATGGGTGGGTGGGTGGGGGGACGGACGATTGGACTCCATTTTGAATTCAAGCTGTTACACAACAAAATGTGGAATAAGGGGTACAAATAGTTTCTGAAGGCACTGTATGCTCTGTGTACTACCAAAGTATGTGTTCATGGCTCCTGCTCAAGTTCATTCTGTTCTCAGGGCTGTTTTATAGAATAGTGTGCTGTTGTTAAAAACTGCGTGACCTTACGCTTGATCCTTACCCAGACACTGAGTAAACAACACACTGCTAGCAACCTACTCTTCAAAGATCCAATGTTTTGCTTTCAGATTGAATCTTGTTTCATCAACATTGTGTTTGCTCGTCTTTTATTCACGATTTGGGAGATGCAGAAGTCTATTGCCATTCTATAACTGACAGTGGATTAAACAAGTCCTAAACTCCTGGCCTCCAGACATCCTGTGGTCAGTGTTGGGTTCTTGGTGCTGACGGTGTCCCTCTCAGGGACCAGTGACAACCTGTCCCTCTCCCAGAGGCTCCAGACTCCCTGCATAGGTCCTTGCAGGACTGGGGGCTCTGGAATGTGTCTGTTTGGACAGCTGGTAAAGCAGAGCGCTGGTTTTGGTACCTTGCTGGGCACCCTGGCCAGGCCTGACCCATGCTGTTCCACCTCCATTGGCCCACGGCCAGAAGAGAGGTGTGGGCGGGGGGGGGCAGCCCACTTGGACTTTTAGGGCTGTTTTATTCAGCCTGAGGGGAACAACACACCCATGTTGACATCTGTGGGAGGAGAATGGGCTTGGTGAACATGAGAGAGGGAAAGGCAGAGCCAGCCGGGGAACACGCAGAGCCTAATGAGTTTGATAGGCTGTTGGGCTCCATAAATCATGCCATGCAAAATATTTCTCCTCTCTGAATAAAGGCATTTATCACCCTCTGTTTATTCACTCACTCTAACAAGATGGATTGTCTCCCAGCAGCCACCTGGGCAATCGGGCGTGCTGATTTTGCCTCCTTGGTGTTTTTTTCTTTTTTTCTTCTCTCTATCTCTCCAGTTGGGAAACTTCGTAAGGAGTGGATGAAGGACAGCATCTCTAACGTGGGCGTCGGGATGCTCAAGTCCGTTAAGGACTGTGGACCCGGAAAACATTTTCGGCAACCGAAACCTCCTGTAATTTATTTACATGACATTTTTATAACAACCTCTTGGAATAATGGTTACTAAATATGACGAGCAGTATCAATGTCTTTCACCTTCGGGTTGACTTCGTTGTGCAGTCAACATCAGTCAGATGACTTGCCTTGCGTTACATTACTCAACATGCTGGGGCGGAAGGGAAGCCTGGTGGTTAGAGCGTTGGACTAGTAACCGGAAGGTTGCAAGTTCGAATCCCCGAGCTGACACGGTACAAATCTGTCGTTCTGCCCCTGAACAGGCAGTTAACCCACTGTTCCTAGGCCGTCATTGAAAATAAGAATTTGTTCTTAACTGACTTGCCTAGTAAAATAAAGGTAAAATTAAAAATAAATGCTGTAACAATAATGGTCTATGATTAATTTAGAAGCTCATTGCATTTTGTCACTAAAGCACCTTATACCACCCACCACTGCGACTTGTATGCTCTAGTCGGCTGGCCCTCACTACATATTCGTCGCCAGACCCACTGGCTCCAGGTCATCTACAAGTCCATGCTAGGTAAAGCTCCGCCTTATCTCAGTTCACTGGTCACGATGGCAACACCCATCCGTAGCACGCGCTCCAGCAGGTGTATCTCACTGATCATCCCTAAAGCCAACACCTCATTTGGCCGTCTTTCGTTCCAGTACTCTGCTGCCTGTGACTGGAACGAATTGCAAAAATCGCTGAAGTTGGAGACTTTTATCTCCCTCACCAACTTCAAACATCAGCTATCCGAGCAGCTAACCGATCGCTGCAGCTGTACATAGTCTATAGGTAAATAGCTCACCCATTTTCACCTACCTCATTCCCATACTGTTTTTATACTGTTTTTATTTATTTACTTTTCTGCTCTTTTGCACACCAATATCTCTACCTGTACATGCCCATCTGATCATTTATCACTCCAGTGTTAATCTGCAAAAATTGTATTATTCGCCTACCTCCTCATGCCTTTTGCACACATTGTATATAGACTGCCCATTTTTTTCTACTGTGTTATTGACTTGCTAATTGTTTACTCCATGTGTAACTCTGTGTTGTCTGTTCACACTGCTATGCTTTATCTTGGCCAGGTCGCAGTTGCAAATGAGAACTTGTTCTCAACTAGCCTACCTGGTTAAATAAAGGTAAAATAAAAATAAAATCAGGTCCTCAGTAGTGTCCTCGTCCAAGATGATCTGGTGAATGAAGCCGTGTGTATCATACTGACGATAGTACTGTAAATGTTGATAATTTCAGTCACGTGTATACAACCACGCCGTAAGAATGGCCTTTTCATATTGTACATGATGCAGGATAACATTTTGCCTACAATTTAATTGTTTCCTATAATTCTTGCCAATTTCATTAACTAGATTTTTTTTTTTGGTAGATGTTTATTTTACCTGTGTTTTGGCAGTACTTTAGCAGGGAGTTCTAGATGAATGCTTTTTCTAAAGCTCTGTGCCTTTCTGAAGATGTTTCTTCACCCTTTCCTACAACACACACACACACACACACACACACACAGGAAGCTTGACTGGTTTGTTTATGGCATCCTGTATGTTCCCTTATGTGTGTGTCCTTCATTCTAGATTTCCTGTTTCCAGTTGGTCTTTCCTTCTCCACTCAAGCCGTGTATTACTTATACTATTAATGATTACCGAGAGATGTGTGTTTTGTTTTACCTACCTAAGAGGATTTATATTACGTTGGAAGTCGTGCCTCTTCTGAAAATGTTAAGTTGTTAACGTTAAACTGTTTATGAAGAAACTAGGATATGATGCGTATCAACTTATTTTTATTTCTTTTAGATTTGACCTTGCATGGTTTTTGCCTGTCATACAGAGTTCAGTTTGTGGACAGAGACATACCTGCTTTTAGTGTGAATGTAACGGATGTGAAACGGCTAGCTTAGCGGTGTGCGCTAAATAGCGTTTCAATCGGTTACGTCACTTGCTCTGAGACCTGCAAGAGCCGCGGCTTTTGTGGAGCGATGGGTAACGATGCTTCGAGGGTGACTGTTGTCGATGTGTGCAGAGGGTCCCTGGTTCGCGCCCGGGTATGGGCGAGGGGACGGACGTAAAGTTATTCTGTTACATGAACGTGTTACAGACGACTGAATACCCATGTTTGTACCAAAGACTTTCAGCACAGCCCTTTCACTACTTTATATATGCCGTATAGTTCAATGCCGAAGTTCATACAGTTAACCTGTATCCTGATGAAACTTTTTTTTTTCGATATGCAAATTTACAAATATCAAAAGATGTGTTCATATTTGTTACTTTAAATGTTACGTGTTCATGTCAAATAAAAACATTTTCTTTAAATTCAATTACAATATTTTGTCACTACTTAAAACAGTTGCTTGTAGTTAGAGATTGTATTTAGACAACAACGAAATGCATCCGACTGAATTGTCTTCCCTGGTGAGCGTCCCAGCGTTGTGGTAATGTTGGAAACGATACATTTGAGTGAAAGATAATTGTACCTTTCGTCACAATTTACAGATGATTATGCTTATCAGTTTGGCCTCTTTGCGAGGCATGTGTCGATGTTGTGCCCAATCCTAAACTCAGACATGGGATTGTACTGTACGGTGCTAAAGTAAGATACATGAAATGTATTGCTGCCGTTTTCCTGTCACTACTGCGTTCCTCCTGTTCTCGGCGTCGCAGCTTTCCCACAATGCATTGTCACCTTCCTGCCCAAGTATTTCACCTCTCCACCTTCAAAGGAAATGGTGGAGCCGGAGGCAGCGTTTATCTAATCAGTTTCATGATTTTACTTCCTGTGATGGTTCCCGAAAGAGAACTTAATGAGAGCTTGAAATCTGAATGTTATGCATGTATTTTATTTATTTTTTAACTTTTTTTTTTTATTCTTAAAAAGTTAACATTTTAAGTACATTTTATCAATGATGTATGTGCAATAAATACATTGAAATGAAACGAGCAGTTTCTTTCAGATATGTTGCTACATCCATAGCAATTGGTTGATTTCAATACTGTAGTCAAAGATCCATACCCAACAATGTTGGTATTATTATTATTATTTATTTTTTTACTCCAATGAACAAATCTACAAGACAATTCATAGCTTCCATTTTTAACTTTTATTTAGGATAATGCAGCTACACCATGGCCCTTTCTGTTCTACAGGGAACCAACTGTGTTCAGTTTCCCTTCAATTCATCAGCAATAGGACAATTGTAAGTTTTTAATTTTTCCTGAATCGTCGATCTGTGGCTCTGGAAGAGTCGTTTTGTAGTGACATGGTATTCTGAGGTGCACAAGCAAGGAAAGAAAGATTTGTGGGACATATATATGCCATTTACACTTTTATTTACAGTCATGTGGACATTCCCAGGGATCGAACCCACTACCCTGGCGTTACAAGCACCATGCTCTACCAACTGAGCTACAGAAGGACCATTCCCGATACACTTTTTTCCTCAGCTGAAATGGCATCAGCAGTTGAACACAACCATTCTCTGTTCAATCAACATGCACAATAGTATAACATTTACATTGCAGTGGTGATCTAACAGACTGATAACAAGCACGTCGTTGAAATCATTCATCAAATGTGAAATGATCATAACTATTTTGTAAAGGCAAATTTCTGTGTGATTGATCCCTATTTCAATCATGTGGCGTATTAAAAAACTCTTCTGGGTCAGTAAGAGTTCTAATGTAACATGACATAGTAAGAGTTCTAATGTAACATGACATAGTAAGAGTTCTAATGTAACATGACATAGTAAGAGTTCTAATGTAACATGACATAGTAAGAGTTCTAATGTAACATGACATAGTAAGAGTTCTAATGTAACATGACATAGTAAGAGTTCTAATGTAACATGACATAGTAAGACTTCTAATGTAACATGACATAGTAAGAGTTCTAATGTAACATGACATAGTAAGAGTTCTAATGTAACATGACATAGTAAGACTTCTAATGTAACATGACATAGTAAGAGTTCTAATGTAACATGACATAGTAAGAGTTCTAATGTAACATGACATAATAAGAGTTCTAATGTAACATGACATAGTAAGAGTTCTAATGTAACATGACATAGTAAGAGTTCTAATGTAACATGACATAGTAAGAGTTCTAATGTAACATGACATAGTAAGAGTTCTAATGTAACATGACATAGTAAGAGTTCTAATGTAACATGACATAGTAAGAGTTCTAATGTAACATGACATAATAAGAGTTCTAATGTAACATGACATTACATTTACATTTAAGTCATTTAGCAGACGCTCTTATCCAGAGCGACTTACAAATTGGTGCATACACCTTATGACATCCAGTGGAACAGCCACTTACAATAGTGCATCTAAATCTTTTAGGGGGGGTGAGAAGGATTACTTACTTACCCTATCCTAGGTATTCCTTGAAGAGGTGGGGTTTCAGGTGTCTCCGGAAGGTGGTGATTGACTCCGCTGTCCTGGCGTCGTGAGGGAGTTTGTTCCACCATTGGGGGCCAGAGCAGCGAACAGTTTTGACTGGGCTGAGCGGGAACTGTACTTCCTCAGTGGTAGGGAGGCGAGCAGGCCAGAGGTGGATGAACGCAGTGCCCTTGTTTGGGTGTAGGGCCTGATCAGAGCCTGGAGGTACTGAGGTGCCGTTCCCCTCACAGCTCCGTAGGCAAGCACCATGGTCTTGTAGCGGATGCGAGCTTCAACTGGAAGCCAGTGGAGAGAGCGGAGGAGCGGGGTGACATGAGAGAACTTGGGAAGGTTGAACACCAGACGGGCTGCGGCGTTCTGGATGAGTTGTAGGGGTTTAATGGCACAGGCAGGGAGCCCAGCCAACAGCGAGTTGCAGTAATCAAGACGGGAGATGACAAGTGCCTGGATTAGGACCTGCGCCGCTTCCTGTGTGAGGCAGGGTCGTACTCTGCGGATGTTGTAGAGCATGAACCTACAGGAACGGGACACCGCCTTGATGTTAGTTGAGAACGACAGGGTGTTGTCCAGGATCACGCCAAGGTTCTTAGCGCTCTGGGAGGAGGACACAATGGAGTTGTCAACCGTGATGGCGAGATCATGGAACGGGCAGTCCTTCCCGGGAGGAAGAGGAGCTCCGTCTTGCTGAGGTTCAGCTTGAGGTGGTGATCCGTCATCCACACTGATATGTCTGCCAGACATGCAGAGATGCGATTCGCCACCTGGTCATCAGAAGGGGGAAAGGAGAAGATTAATTGTGTGTCGTCTGCATAGCAATGATAGGAGAGACCCATGTGAGGTTATGACAGAGCCAAGTGACTTGGTGTATAGCGAGAATAAGAGAGGGCCTAGAACAGAGCCCTGGGGGACACCAGTGGTGAGAGCGCGTGGTGAGGAGACATAGTAAGAGTTCTAATGTAACATGACATAGTAAGAGTTCTAATGTAACATGACATAGTAAGAGTTCTAATGTAACATGACATAATAAGAGTTCTAATGTAACATGACATAATAATAGTTCTAATGTAACATGACATAGTAAGAGTTCTAATGTAACATGACATATAGAAATAATTATAATGTAACAAACTCATCAAAATATAGAAATGTCCTCGCCCTGTCAACTGCATTTATTTGAAGCAAATTTAACGTGTAAATATTTGTATGAACATAAGATTCAACAACTGAGACATAAACTAAACAAGTTCCACAGACATGTGACTAACAGAAATTATACTGGCTATATGTATAGACTGGAATAATGTGTCCCTGAACAAAGGGGGGGTCAAAATCAAAAGTAACAGTAGGTATCTGGTGTGGCCACCAGCTGCATTAAGTACTGCAGTGCATCTCCTCCTCATGGACTGCACCAGATTTGCCAGTTCTTACTGTGAGATGTTACCCCACTCTTCCACAAAGTCACCTGCAAGTTCCCAGACATTTCTGTGGGGAATATGCCCTATTCCCTCACATCTCTGTTTTTATTTGTGGGAATACTCTAGGAAACATATTTATTTTCTTTTTTTTTCAATCAACCAACAAAACATATTCCACATTCACAGACGTGACAGGCTTAAAATACAAATAAAAAGTCAAAAAATATAATAGTACATTTGAAAAAATAAAAATACAATTAAAATGAAAGATAAAGTCAAATAAAAACACTTATTTTTCTTAATCTATTTATTTTGAAATATATTTCTTAAACTAAATTCCTGGTGAAGCTGAATTACTCTGTCGCCCTGCTTAAAGAACTCACTGGTGACCAGCTCTGCCACCGAGCAGAAGGACATCAGAATAACTAACCCTAACCCTAACCCAATTTGTAAGTCGCTCTGGATAAGAGCGTCTGCTAAATGACTTAAATGTAAATGTAAATAACTATTATTAGCAAGACCGAATAAAGACTCTTTTTTTTTTTACATGAATACAGTGAAGTGACAGGCCTGAGAGTATTCACAATAACCTAATATAAACTTGTCCAGGTCAAAAAGAAATGTTAAAAAACATATCCGTCTTACCTTGTGTGATATTTCCCAGGGTTTTTGGTGCCGGACCCCAAGTTTACACGCTGTCATCAGCATGGACCTGGGAGAGTTCAGGCAGACAGTCATGATCTCAGCTAAAACATCCAGTTGTCTGGCTATACACGTCTCTGTGGCCTTTCACATTCCAGTTGACTCGCGCAAAAAAAAACATGTTCCTGTTCCTAAACGAGAGACTGCATAGATTCTAGTCCATTTTGTTCACTGGGGCGTAAGTGATATAAAAATCCACAAGGGGGCAGTACAGACTAGAATATTTGTTAGCTCACCAAGAGCTGTGATGAGAATACAGATTCTTTACTTGTACATCAAGTTCGTATGTCAAAAAGATGAAGCCAGTTATCATATATATGGGCAAAACGACTAAAACGATTGCACTAGGCTTTTGAAGTGAGTTGTATGAGACTATATCCTCAAATATGTCTATATCAAATCCCATCTGGTGTCCACAATAAAGTACATACAAAAAGTAGAGCATTGAGGTCTGTGGCCACGATGGACTGTTTCAACAGCTGCATAAGGAAACTATATTCTCTGGATGACAGCTTGGAGAAGATGTTGTGTCCCTGAGGAATCACACGGGGAAGAGGGTCACAAAACATGTCATGGATCACTGTCTAATACGGCCTGCGTACCCGCCTGCTATCTTGCCAACTCAGTCACTGTCATGCCAAACCTGTTTGTCATTGGAGTTGGCAAGAGCATAAACAGATCTTGTACCGGGCAGTCTACTTCATGAGGCGTTCTTGAATTGCACTGACAAATGTCATGGTGTAGACTGCCTGGTACCAGATCTGATAGCACAAACAGCCTGGTACCAGATCTGATAGCACAAACAGGCTGGTACCAGATCTGATAGCACAAACAGGCTGGTACCAGATCTGATAGCACAAACAGGCTGGTACCAGATCTGATAGCACAAACAGCCTGGTACCAGATCTGATAGCACAAACAGGCTGGTACCAGATCTGATAGCACAAACAGCCTGGTACCAGATCTGATAGCACAAACAGGCTGGTACCAGATCTGATAGCACAAACAGCCTGGTACCAGATCTGATAGCACAAACAGGCTGGTACCAGATCTGATAGCACAAACAGCCTGGTACCAGATCTGATAGCACAAACAGGCTGGTACCAGATCTGATAGCACAAACAGGCTGGTACCAGATCTGATAGCACAAACAGGCTGGTACCAGATCTGATAGCACAAACAGCCTGGTACCAGATCTGATAGCACAAACAGGCTGGTACCAGATCTGATAGCACAAACAGCCTGGTACCAGATCTGATAGCACAAACAGGCTGGTACCAGATCTGATAGCACAAACAGCCTGGTACCAGATCTGATAGCACAAACAGGCTGGTACCAGATCTGATAGCACAAACAGGCTGGTACCAGATCTGATTGCACAAACAGGCTGGTACCAGATCTGATAGCACAAACAGCCTGGTACCAGATCTGATTGCACAAACAGCCTGGTACCAGATCTGATTGCACAAACAGGCTGGTACCAGATCTGATAGCACAAACAGCCTGGTACCAGATCTGATAGCACAAACAGGCTGGTACCAGATCTGATTGCACAAACAGGCTGGTACCAGATCTGATAGCACAAACAGCCTGGTACCAGATCTGATTGCACAAACAGGCTGGTACCAGATCTGATAGCACAAACAGCCTGGTACCAGATCTGATAGCACAAACAGCCTGGTACCAGATCTGATTGCACAAACAGGCTGGTACCAGATCTGATAGCACAAACAGCCTGGTACCAGATCTGATAGCACAAACAGCCTGGTACCAGATCTGATAGCACAAACAGCCTGGTACCAGATCTGATAGCACAAACATCCTGGTACCAGATCTGATAGCACAAACAGCCTGGTACCAGATCTGATAGCACAAACAGCCTGGTACCAGATCTGATTGCACAAACAGGCTGGTACCAGATCTGATAGCACAAACAGCCTGGTACCAGATCTGATAGCACAAACAGCCTGGTACCAGATCTGATAGCACAAACAGCCTGGTACCAGATCTGATAGCACAAACAGGCTGGTACCAGATCTGATAGCACAAACAGGCTGGTACCAGATCTGATAGCACAAACAGGCTGGTACCAGATCTGATAGCACAAACAGGCTGGTACCCAGGCTGTATTAGACAGTGATCCATGACATGTCCCTTGACTTTGCAACCATGAAAAACACTTTAAAATGGCAAATAGTTACACATCATACAACACACCCCAAGGAATGTCCTATAATAGATATATGTCTTGTGTTAATTATTTTACTTTTAAGATTTGTGTGTATTGTTTTTGTATTGCTAGGTATTACTGCAAGACCAGATCCTCGGTTCATTGGTTCCCATTAAATACCATCATGGCATGGAGGGGTTCAATCTATCTTACAGAGAGAGAGACAGAGAGAGAGACAGAGACAAAGAAAGAGACAGAGCGAGAGAGACAATGACAAAGAGAGAGAGAGAGAGACATGGTTAGACAGAAGGAGAAGAGATATGAGAGAGAGAGAGAGAGAGAGAGAGAGAGAGAGAGAGACATGGTTAGACAGAAGGAGAAGAGATACGAGAGAGAGATGGTTAGACAGAAGGAGAAGAGATACGAGAGAGAGAGACAGAGAGACAGAGAGAGAGAGTTGTGTTTTAATTAATGGTTCCTGCTGGCTGGTGGACTCTCTCTTTTCCCCTTGAATTAGACTCACTATTCATTTATATGCAGGGTTTTTCTAGATCAAAATGGGGCTTAGGTGGTGTGGCCACAGACAAAATTAAAATAACGGAGCTGATTTCCTGGTGTTTTTAAAGGGTGTGTTTGTGAGAGAGACAGCGTAGACAGAAGGTTAGAGCGTTGGACTAGTAACCGGAAGGAGGAGAGTTCAAAGAGAGAGCTGACAAGGTACAAATCTGTCGTTCTGCCCCTGAGAGAGAGAGAGAGAGAGAGAGAGAGAGAGAGAGAGAGACATGGTTAGACAGAAGGAGAAGAGATATGAGAGAGAGACATGGTTAGACAGAAGGAGAAGAGATACGAGAGAGACATGGTTAGAGAGAGAGAGAGAGAGAAAAGTTGTGTTTTAATTAATGGTTCCTGCTGGCTGGTGGACTCTCTCTTTTCCCCTTGAATTAGACTCACTATTCATTTATATGCAGGGTTTTTCTGGATCAAAATGGGGCTTAGGTGGTGTGGCCACAGACAAAATTAAAATAACGGAGCTGATTTCCTGGTGTTTTTAAAGGGTGTGTTCGTGAATTCACTCTGGAGGGCCAGAGCGCGCTCCCAGCGTTTGTAAATCCAGAGTCTTGTCAGTTCGTAAATTCACTCTGGAGGGCCAGAGCGCGCTCCCAGCGTTTGTAAATCCAGAGTCTTGTCAGTTCGTAAATTCACTCTGGAGGGCCAGAGCGCGCTCCCAGCGTTTGTAAATCCAGAGCCTTGTCAGTTCGTAAATTCAGAGTGTTTCACTCAGGAGAGAGAGAGAGACAGTGAAGAGATGGTTTTCTTCCATCGAAGAGAGTCGGACCAAAATGCAGCGTGGTTAGTTCGTACATCTTTAATGAAGTCGCTCTGGATAAGAGCGTCTGCTAAATGACTTAAATGTAAATGTAAATGTAAGAAAAACCACGAACAATACAAAAACAACAAACGGAATGAGAAAACCTATACATCCTATCTGGTGACAACTAACACAGAGACAGGAACAATCACCCACTGAAATACTCAAAGAATATGGCTGCCTAAATATGGTTCCCAATCAGAGACAACGATAATCACCTGACTCTGATTGAGAACCGCCTCAGGCAGCCATAGACTATGCTAGACACCCCACAAAACCCCAAGACAAAAACGCACCACAATAACCCATGTCACACCCTGGCCTGACCAAATAAATGAAGACAAACATAATATATTTCTACCAGGGCGTGACTCTCGGTGTGTTCAGATCGCACACTGGCCGAGGAGTAGGGTTGATCCGAGCGTTCTGACCACACAATGGCAGTCAATCACCAAAGCTAACTGGCTAAAGTTGGCTAGCTTTCCAGCTACTTCCAAACACAAGTCAGAGAACACCTCACTCTGACCATTTACAGGGGCGAATCCCTGAGCTGACAAGGTTAAAAAAAATCTTCCCCTGAACGAGGCAGTTAACCCCAATGTTCCCTGGGCGCTGATGATGTCGATTAAAGCATCCCCATGCACCTCTCTGATTCAGAGGGGTTGGGTTAAATGCGGAAGACACATTTCAGTTGAATGCATTCAGTTGTACAACTGACTAGGTGTCCCCCTTATCCTAGCAGAGCTGGTTAGGCTGTTTTCATGTTATCTAGAGCGTTGGGGACTGTAACTGTGCTGCTGGTAACAACGTAACGTAACTACATTTTATTCAACGGGTGTTGAGCGTTTGTAAATTCATCAGTTATTCTGCACTCTGAAATTGGTGTAGATGGCCAGAGTGAATTTACGAATGCACCCACAGTCTATTATGTCCAACAATTCAATTCACAATAGTGTCAGGGGAGAAGGAGGAGGTGTATGGTGACAGGGGAGGAGGAGGAGGTGTATGGTGACAGGGGAGGAGGAGGAGGTGTATGGTGACATGGTTAGGAGGAGGAGGTGTATGGTGACAGGGAGAAGGAGGAGGTGTATGTTGACAGAGGAGGAGGAGGAGGTGTATGGTGACAGGAGGAGGAGGAGGACATGGTGACAGAAGGGAGGAGGAGGTGTATGGTGTCAGGGGAGAAGGAGGAGGTGTATGGTGACAGGGGAGAAGGAGGGAGGTGTATGGTGACAGGGGAGGAGGAGGAGGTGATGGTGTCAGGGGAGAAGGAGGAGATGTATGGTGTCAGGGGAGAAGGAGGAGGTGTATGGTGACAGGGGAGGAGGAGGAGGTGTATGGTGACAGGGGAGGAGGAGGAGGTGTATGGTGTCAGGGGAGGAGGAGGAGGTGTATGGTGACAGGGGAGGAGGAGGGAGGTGTATGGTGACAGGGGAGGAGGAGGAGGTGTATGGTGACAGGGGAGGAGGAGGTGGTGTATGGTGACTGTCACGTAGAGTAGGCCAGAAGGCTAAACTGGATAACCTAACCTCTATCAAAATAAAAAGATGGCGGAACCGCAAAAGTTATTCTGTGCAAAGGTGTTTATTTACAAGTGAATTCCGGAACAAAAAACAACAGTACTGCCATCAACGGCTACCTTATGGGACAGCTTAAAAAACAATGCTGCCCCATCCACAGCTCAATCCAAAAAATGCCTCCTATGACTGAAAGAGAGGCTCCTTTTGTAGGGCTAGCCCCTCCCCTCAGAACAATTAACCCTAATTAATTAATCAATTAACAATACAAACCTACATTTTCCATGAACTAAACATACTAAAGGATATACATTGCAACACGGTTTTAAACAATATCACAACATAACATTTACAACATTACATCACTACTGACAATATCTTTCAATATGCCCATATGCATTAATGAGCCATTTGGGACAGGCACTATAAAGCCAACCCAATTCCCTTAGCTCGGGTCCTTTTCCAGCTTACCCGGAAGCTACAGAGATGGAGAGAGAGGAACAGAACAAACAAACAATGCGCTCATCCACAACATTGATAAGTATAATAATTGTATCTCTCAAATATGAACACTGACAAGTGTGAAATGCATGCACCAAGACAGAAGTTAATTTGTGTGTCGACCCACATTGTTAACTTATCTTATAATGGCGCAGGGAGGAGTGATGAATATGTGTGTGCGTTAAAGAATCAAATGCTGAGAGACAGTGACGGACTTCTACGTCACAGTGACAGGGGAGGAGGAGGTGGTGTATGGTGACAGGGAGGAGGAGGAGGTGGTGTATGGTGACAGGGGAGAAGGAGGAGGTGTATGGTGACAGGGGAGGAGGAGGAGGTGTATGGTGACAGGGGAGGAGGAGGAGGTCTATGGTGACAGGGGAGGAGGAGGAGGTCTATGGTGACAGGGGAGGAGGAGGAGGTGTATGGTGATAGGGGAGGAGGAGGAGGTGTATGGTGACAGGGGAGAAGGAGGAGGTGGTGTATGGTGACAGGGGAGGAGGAGGAGGTGGTGTATGGTGACAGGGGGAGAAGGAGGAGGTGGTGTATGGTGACAGGGGAGAAGGAGGAGGTGTATGGTGACAGGGGAGGAGGAGGAGGTGTATGGTGACAGGGGAGGAGGAGGAGGTGTATGGTGACAGGGAGGAGGAGGAGGTGTATGGTGACAGGGGAGGAGGAGACAGTGTATGGTGACAGGGGAGGAGAGAGACAGTGGTGTATGGTGACAGGGGAGGAGGAGGAGGTGTATGGTGACAGGGGAGGAGGAGGAGGAGGAGGAGGAGGAGGTGTATGGTGATAGGGGAGGAGGAGGGGGTGTATGGTGACAGGGGAGGAGGAGGAGGTGTATGTTGACAGGGGAGGAGGAGGAGGTGTATGGTGACAGGGGAGGAGGAGGAGGTGTATGGTGACAGGGGAGGAGGAGGTGTATGGTGTCAGGGGAGAAGGAGGAGGTGTATGGTGACAGGGGAGGAGGAGGAGGTGTATGGTGACAGGGGAGGAGGAGGTGGTGTATGGTGACAGGGGGAGGAGGAGGAGGTGTATGGTGACAGGGGAGGAGGAGGAGGAGGAGGAGGTGTATGGTGATAAGGGAGGAGGAGGGGGTGTATGGTGACAGGGGAGGAGGAGGAGGTGTATGGTGACAGGGGAGGAGGAGGTGGTGTATGGTGACAGGGGAGAAGGAGGTGGTGTATGGTGACAGGGGAGGAGGAGGAGGTGTATGGTGACAGGGGAGGAGGAGGAGGTCTATGGTGACAGGGGAGGAGGAGGAGGTGTATGGTGATAGGGGAGGAGGAGGAGGTGTATGGTGACAGGGGAGAAGGAGGAGGTGGTGTAGAGACAGAGAGAGAGACAGAGACAAAGAAAGAGACAGAGCGAGAGAGACAATGACAAAGAGAGAGAGAGAGAGACATGGTTAGACAGAAGGAGAAGAGATATGAGAGAGAGAGAGAGAGAGAGAGAGAGAGAGAGACATGGTTAGACAGAAGGAGAAGAGATACGAGAGAGAGAGACAGAGAGACAGAGAGAGAGAGTTGTGTTTTAATTAATGGTTCCTGCTGGCTGGTGGACTCTCTCTTTTCCCCTTGAATTAGACTCACTATTCATTTATATGCAGGGTTTTTCTAGATCAAAATGGGGCTTAGGTGGTGTGGCCACAGACAAAATTAAAATAACGGAGCTGATTTCCTGGTGTTTTTAAAGGGTGTGTTTGTGAGAGAGACAGCGTAGCCTAGTGGTTAGAGCGTTGGACTAGTAACCGGAAGGTTGCGAGTTCAAACCCCCGAGCTGACAAGGTACAAATCTGTCGTTCTGCCCCTGAGAGAGAGAGAGAGAGAGAGAGAGAGAGAGAGAGAGAGAGACATGGTTAGACAGAAGGAGAAGAGATATGAGAGAGAGACATGGTTAGACAGAAGGAGAAGAGATACGAGAGAGACATGGTTAGAGAGAGAGAGAGAGAGAAAAGTTGTGTTTTAATTAATGGTTCCTGCTGGCTGGTGGACTCTCTCTTTTCCCCTTGAATTAGACTCACTATTCATTTATATGCAGGGTTTTTCTGGATCAAAATGGGGCTTAGGTGGTGTGGAGACAGACAAAATTAAAATAACGGAGCTGATTTCCTGGTGTTTTTAAAGGGTGTGTTCGTGAATTCACTCTGGAGGGCCAGAGCGCGCTCCCAGCGTTTGTAAATCCAGAGTCTTGTCAGTTCGTAAATTCACTCTGGAGGGCCAGAGCGCGCTCCCAGCGTTTGTAAATCCAGAGTCTTGTCAGTTCGTAAATTCACTCTGGAGGGCCAGAGCGCGCTCCCAGCGTTTGTAAATCCAGAGCCTTGTCAGTTCGTAAATTCAGAGTGTTTCACTCTCTGTTATGGTTTTCTTCCATCGAAAGAGAGTCGGACCAAAATGCAGCGTGGTTAGTTCGATACATCTTTAATGAAGTCGCTCTGGATAAGAGCGTCTGCTAAATGACTTAAATGTAAATGTAAATGTAAGAAAAACCACGAACAATACAAAAACAACAAACGGAATGAGAAAACCTATACATCCTATCTGGTGACAACTAACACAGAGACAGGAACAATCACCCACGAAATACTCAAAGAATATGGCTGCCTAAATATGGTTCCCAATCAGAGACAACGATAATCACCTGACTCTGATTGAGAACCGCCTCAGGCAGCCATAGACTATGCTAGACACCCCACAAAACCCCAAGACAAAAACGCACCACAATAACCCATGTCACACCCTGGCCTGACCAAATAAATGAAGACAAACATAATATATTTCTACCAGGGCGTGACTCTCGGTGTGTTCAGATCGCACACTGGCCGAGGAGTAGGGTTGATCCGAGCGTTCTGACCACACAATGGCAGTCAATCACCAAAGCTAACTGGCTAAAGTTGGCTAGCTTTCCAGCTACTTCCAAACACAAGTCAGAGAACACCTCACTCTGACCATTTACAGGGGCGAATCCCTGAGCTGACAAGGTTAAAAAAAATCTTCCCCTGAACGAGGCAGTTAACCCCAATGTTCCCTGGGCGCTGATGATGTCGATTAAAGCATCCCCATGCACCTCTCTGATTCAGAGGGGTTGGGTTAAATGCGGAAGACACATTTCAGTTGAATGCATTCAGTTGTACAACTGACTAGGTGTCCCCCTTATCCTAGCAGAGCTGGTTAGGCTGTTTTCATGTTATCTAGAGCGTTGGGGACTGTAACTGTGCTGCTGGTAACAACGTAACGTAACTACATTTTATTCAACGGGTGTTGAGCGTTTGTAAATTCATCAGTTATTCTGCACTCTGAAATTGGTGTAGATGGCCAGAGTGAATTTACGAATGCACCCACAGTCTATTATGTCCAACAATTCAATTCACAATAGTGTCAGGGGAGAAGGAGGAGGTGTATGGTGACAGGGGAGGAGGAGGAGGTGTATGGTGACAGGGGAGGAGGAGGAGGTGTATGGTGACAGGGGAGGAGGAGGTGTATGGTGACAGGGGAGAAGGAGGAGGTGTATGTTGACAGAGGAGGAGGAGGAGGTGTATGGTGACAGGGGAGGAGGAGGAGGTGTATGGTGACAGGGGAGGAGGAGGTGTATGGTGTCAGGGGAGAAGGAGGAGGTGTATGGTGACAGGGGAGAAGGAGGAGGTGTATGGTGACAGGGGAGGAGGAGGAGGTGTATGGTGTCAGGGGAGAAGGAGGAGATGTATGGTGTCAGGGGAGAAGGAGGAGGTGTATGGTGACAGGGGAGGAGGAGGAGGTGTATGGTGACAGGGGAGGAGGAGGAGGTGTATGGTGTCAGGGGAGGAGGAGGAGGTGTATGGTGACAGGGGAGGAGGAGGAGGTGTATGGTGACAGGGGAGGAGGAGGAGGTGTATGGTGACAGGGGAGGAGGAGGTGGTGTATGGTGACTGTCACGTAGAGTAGGCCAGAAGGCTAAACTGGATAACCTAACCTCTATCAAAATAAAAAGATGGCGGAACCGCAAAAGTTATTCTGTGCAAAGGTGTTTATTTACAAGTGAATTCCGGAACAAAAAACAACAGTACTGCCATCAACGGCTACCTTATGGGACAGCTTAAAAAACAATGCTGCCCCATCCACAGCTCAATCCAAAAATGCCTCCTATGACTGAAAGAGAGGCTCCTTTTGTAGGGCTAGCCCCTCCCCTCAGAACAATTAACCCTAATTAATTAATCAATTAACAATACAAACCTACATTTTCCATGAACTAAACATACTAAAGGATATACATTGCAACACGGTTTTAAACAATATCACAACATAACATTTACAACATTACATCACTACTGACAATATCTTTCAATATGCCCATATGCATTAATGAGCCATTTGGGACAGGCACTATAAAGCCAACCCAATTCCCTTAGCTCGGGTCCTTTTCCAGCTTACCCGGAAGCTACAGAGATGGAGAGAGAGGAACAGAACAAACAAACAATGCGCTCATCCACAACATTGATAAGTATAATAATTGTATCTCTCAAATATGAACACTGACAAGTGTGAAATGCATGCACCAAGACAGAAGTTAATTTGTGTGTCGACCCACATTGTTAACTTATCTTATAATGGCGCAGGGAGGAGTGATGAATATGTGTGTGCGTTAAAGAATCAAATGCTGCCCGCGGCCAGTGACGGACTTCTACGTCACAGTGACAGGGGAGGAGGAGGTGGTGTATGGTGACAGGGGAGGAGGAGGAGGTGGTGTATGGTGACAGGGGAGAAGGAGGAGGTGTATGGTGACAGGGGAGGAGGAGGAGGTGTATGGTGACAGGGGAGGAGGAGGAGGTCTATGGTGACAGGGGAGGAGGAGGAGGTCTATGGTGACAGGGGAGGAGGAGGAGGTGTATGGTGATAGGGGAGGAGGAGGAGGTGTATGGTGACAGGGGAGAAGGAGGAGGTGGTGTATGGTGACAGGGGAGGAGGAGGAGGAGGAGGTGGTGTATGGTGACAGGGGAGGAGGAGGTGGTGTATGGTGACAGGGGGGGAGAAGGGGAGGAGGTGTATGGTGACAGGGGAGGAGGAGGAGGTGTATGGTGACAGGGGAGGAGGAGGAGGTGTATGGTGACAGGGGAGGTATGGTGACAGGGGAGGAGGTGTATGGTGACAGGGGGGGAGGAGGAGGAGAGGTGTATGGTGACAGGGGAGGAGGTGTATGGTGACAGGGGAGGAGGAGGTGGTGTATGGTGACAGGGGGAGGAGGAGGAGGTGTATGGTGACAGGGGGGAGGAGGAGGAGGAGGAGGTGTATGGTGATAGGGGAGGAGGAGGGGGTGTATGGTGACAGGGGAGGAGGAGGAGGTGTATGTTGACAGGGGAGGAGGAGGAGGTGTATGGTGACAGGGGAGGAGGAGGAGGTGTATGGTGACAGGGGAGGAGGAGGTGTATGGTGTCAGGGGAGAAGGAGGAGGTGTATGGTGACAGGGGAGGAGGAGGAGGTGGATGGTGACAGGGGAGGAGGAGGTGGTGTATGGTGAGGTGGTGGGGGAGGAGGAGGAGGTGTATGGTGACAGGGGAGGAGGAGGAGGAGGAGGAGGTGTATGGTGATAAGGGAGGAGGAGGGGGTGTATGGTGACAGGGGAGGAGGAGGTGTATGGTGACAGGGGAGGAGGAGGTGGTGTATGGTGACAGGGGAGAAGGAGGGGGTGTATGGTGACAGGGGGAGGAGGAGGAGGTGTATGGTGACAGGGGAGGAGGAGGAGGTGTATGGTGACAGGGGAGGAGGAGGAGGTGTATGGTGACAGGGGAGGAGGAGGAGGTGTATGGTGACAGGGGAGAAGGAGGAGGTGGTGTATGGTGACAGGGGAGGAGGAGGAGGTGGTGTATGGTGACAGGGGAGGAGGAGGAGGTGTATGGTGACAGGGGAGGAGGAGGAGGTGTATGGTGACAGGGGAGGAGGAGGAGGTGTATGGTGACAGGGGAGGAGACAGGGGGAGGAGGAGGAGGTGTATGGTGACAGGGGGGAGGAGGAGGGTGGTGTATGGGTGGGGGGGAGGAGGAGGAGGTGTATGGTGACAGGGGAGGAGGAGGAGGAGGAGGGGGAGGGTGTATGGTGATAAGGGGAGGAGGAGGGGGTGTATGGTGACAGGGGAGGAGGAGGAGGTGTATGGTGAGGGAGGAGGAGGATGGGAGGTGGTGTATGGTGACAGGAGGTGGGGAGAGGGGAGGAGGTGGTGTATGGTGACAGGGGAGGAGGAGGAGGTGTATGGTGACAGGGGGAGGAGGAGGAGGTGTATGGTGACAGGGGGAGGAGGAGGAGGTGTATGGTGACAGGGGAGAAGGAGGAGGTGTGTATGGTGACAGGGGAGGAGGAGGTGGTGTATGGTGACAGGGGAGGAGGAGGAGGTGTATGGTGACAGGGGAGGAGGAGGAGGTGTATGGTGTGATGGTGACAGGGGGAGGAGGAGGTGTATGGTGACAGGGGGAGGAGGAGGAGGTGGTGTATGGTGACAGGGGAGGGAGGAGGAGGTGTATGGTGACAGGGGAGGAGGAGGAGGAGGAGGAGGAGGTGTATGGTGATAGGGGAGGAGGAGGAGGTGTATGGTGACAGGGGAGGAGGAGGTGTATGGTGACAGGGGAGGAGGAGGTGGTGTATGGTGACAGGGGAGGAGGAGGAGGTGGTGTATGGTGACAGGGGAGGAGGAGGGGGTGTATGGTGACAGGGGAGGAGGAGGAGGTGTATGTTGACAGGGGAGGAGGAGGAGGTATATGTTGACAGGGGAGGAGGAGGAGGGAGGAGGAGGAGGAGGTGTATGGTGACAGGGGAGAAGGAGGAGGAGGTGGATGGTGATGGTGACAGGGGAGGAGGAGGAGGTGGTGTATGGTGACAGGGGAGAAGGAGGAGGTGTATGGTGACAGGGGAGGAGGAGGAGGTGTATGGTGACAGGGGAGGAGGAGGGGGTGTATGGTGACACAGGAGGGTGTATGGTGACAGGGAGGAGGAGGAGGGGTGTATGGTGACAGGGGAGGAGGAGGGAGGGGGTGTGACAGGTGACAGGGGATGGTGACAGGGAGGAGGTGTATGGTGACAGGGGGAGGAGGAGGGGGTGTATGGTGACAGGGGAGGAGGAGGAGGTGTATGGTGACAGGGGAGGGGAGGAGGAGGAGGAGGGGTGTATGGTGACAGGGGGGGAGGAGGAGGTGTATGGTGACAGGGGGGAGGAGGAGGTGTATGGTGACAGGGGGGGAGGAGGGGTGTATGGTGACAGGGGAGGAGGAGGAGGAGGTGTATGGTGACAGGGGGGGAGGAGGAGGAGGAGGTGTATGGTGACAGGGGGAGGAGGAGGGGTGTATGGTGACAGGGGAGGAGGAGGTGTATGGTGAGGGGAGGGGAGGTGGGATGGTGGTGTATGGTGACAGGGGGGGGGGAGGAGGAGGGTGTATGGTGACAGGGGAGAAGGAGGAGGAGGTGTATGGTGACAGGGGGAGGAGGAGGAGGTTGGTGTATGGTGAGGGGGAGGGTGACAGGGGAGGAGGAGGAGGTGTATGGTGACAGGGGAGAAGGAGGGGGTGTATGGGAGGGGAGGAGGAGGAGGTGTATGGTGACAGGGGAGGAGGAGTTGGTGTATGGTGACAGGGGAGGAGGAGTTGGTGTATGGTGACAGGAGAGGAGGAGGTGGTGTATGGTGACAGGGGAGGAGGAGGTGGTGTATGGTGACAGGGGAGGAGGAGGTGGTGTATGGTGACAGGGAGAGGAGGAGGTGGTGTATGGTGACAGGAGAGGAGGAGGTGGTGTATGGTGACAGGGGAGGAGGAGGTGGTGTATGGTGACAGGAGAGGAGGAGGTGGTGTATGGTGACAGGAGAGGAGGAGGTGGTGTATGGTGACAGGGGAGGAGGAGGTGGTGAATGGTGACAGGGGAGGAGGAGGTGGTGTATGGTGACAGGGGGGAGGAGGAGGAGGTGTATGGTGACAGGGGAGGAGGAGGTGTATGGTGACAGCAAGGACATGCAGCCAGACCACCACAATCTAGCAGCTCTCCACAGTGGTACATAGACAGAATGAGTGTTATCAGTTATCAGCAATGAACCCCTGGTGAACTATCAACTGTAACAGTTAGAACTATCAACTGTAACAGTCAGAACTATCAACTGTAACAGTCAGAACTATCAACTGTAACAGTCAGAACTATCAACTGTAACAGTCAGAACTATCAACTGTAGCAGTCAGAACTGGAGAAAATCTTGAGAATGGCAAAAGTTTCAGCTCAATCACCTGACATGTATATTTCCAGGTTCATTTCCAGGCATATTGACAGGTATATTGACAGGCATATTGACAGGTATATTGACAGGCATATTGACAGGTATATTGACAGGCATATTGACAGGTATATTGACAGGTATATTGACAGGTATATTGACAGGTATATTGACAGGTATATTGACAGGTATATTGACAGGTATATTGACAGGCATATTGACAGGTATATTGACAGGTATATTGACAGGTATATTGACAGGTATATTGACAGGCATATTGACAGGTATATTGACAGGTATATTGGCAGGCATATTTACAGGTATATTGACAGGCATATTGACAGGTATATTGACAGGTATATTGACAGGCATATTGACAGGTATATTTACAGGTATATTTACAGGTATATTTACAGGTATATTGACAGGCATATTTACAGGTTTATTGGCAGGCATATTTCCAGGTATATTGCACATATTGACAGGTATATTTACAGGTATATTTACAGGTATATTTACAGGTATATTGACAGGCATATTTACAGGTTTATTGGCAGGCATATTTCCAGGTATATTTCCAGGCTTAATTCCAGGTATTAAGAAACTTGTAGACATACACTTCACTTACAGTATTTCACTGTTAAAAAGGGGTGTAAACTAGCAGTGTTCAATGAGCTAATTTTGCACAATAAAATGTTATGGTTATCAGAAGTATTAGAGTATATTATCACTTGTATTAGAGTATATTATCAGTTGTATAACAGTAAATTATCGGTAGTATTACAGTACATTATCGGTAGTATTACAGTATGTTATCAGTAGTATTACAGTATATTATCAGAAGTATTACAATATATTATCAGTAGTAGATGAGATAGGGTTAGGGCTGCCTGCCTACATCACAGGGCTGCCCCTAACTGGCCATGGAAGGGTTAGGGCTGCCTGCCTACATCACAGGGCTGCCTCTACCTGGCCATGGAAGGGTTAGGGCTGCCTGCCTACATCACAGGGCTGCCTCTACCTGGCCATGGAAGGGTTAGGGCTGCCTGCCTCTGCCTGGCCATGGAAGGGTTAGGGCTGCCTGCCTCTGCCTGGCCTTGGAAGGGTTAGGGCTGCCTGCCTCTGCCTGGCCATGGAAGGGTTAGGGCTGCCTGCCTCTGCCTGGCCATGGAAGGGTTAGGGCTGCCTGCTTCTGCCTGGCCATGGAAGGGTTAGGGCTGCCTGCCTCTGCCTGGCCATGGAAGGGTTAAGGCTGCCTGCCTCTGCCTGGCCATGGAAAGGTTTGAAGTGGGTAAGTACAGAGCGCAAGTGCAGGTCTCTAGTGAGCTAAATTATTAACCGTGCCAAATAACTGCTCATTAGGAATCAGCATGTCCCATCCGGAAGATCAATGAGAGGTGCCAGCCCCCCCCTACCAGAATAGTATGCCTCATTAGAAACGTTTTTGTCTTGGGTGCAAATGCCAACTCAGATCATCTGCTTACAGTTTGAGCCAATTCAGTATATGAAGACACACCAGCCATACTCTCTAACCATTGTGTGTATCTACAAACAACTACAGTCCAACCCAGTGATAATTCACTTTGGCTAATAAGTAGCTATTAATGAGGTGGTAAGTAGTGATTTAAAAAAAAAAAAAAGTAATCTATTACTAGAAGACAGTGTGGTTGGAAGCGCCTCTGTGGATGGAAATTCTACACTGAATGAGCAAAAGTTGCCATCTGTCATTGGTATTTGGGATTACTGCAGCGTGACATTCACTAAATACTGCAAACTGGGAGCCTTCTGTTCGTCAACAACATCCATCTATTTGTCTTATGGTCCGAGATAATGAAAGCCTGTTTTTTCTACATTTTAATAAAAACATGACAGGTCAAGTCCCAGTTAGAAAGATCAATTATGGTCAAAAAATAACTCGTATTTTTGCTCAGAGACATTAATGCTCAGGTAATTATAAAATACACGACAAAATCTGTCTCCACTTCTAAACAACCTTGACAGACAGCCGAAGGGAAGTTACCACTGCTCCCCCAGGCACCTCTGCAAGCCTTGCAAACACCCCAGCTGTCGACCGCATCACTGAAAAAATGTCCCACTTCTGCTTTATTTCGGGAAAATGATAACGCTACCTAAATAATGTGAACATCGGCGTGAACTACAAAACTCTTCTCTCCGCTTGAAATACACAGTTCAGTATTTTGTTAAAACATCATAAAAGGTCTATATTGGCCTCATCTGTTATTTAGCCTTTACCAATGGAATGCGAGCATCCTCATTAACAATAGCCTAGATGGCTTTTAATGTATTTACTTCTATTCATTTCAAGTGATTCGCAGATGAGAAACCATCTATGGCCTCTATAAGTGGTCTTAATAACACGGTCCACGTATCCCTTTGTTTTCTGCCTCAGTGGCTTCGTTGTTTCTGGGGTCATGTAAAAAGGGATGTAAGATGATCCAGGGGAGATGGAGGCATGCCTGTTAACACATGGAAACAGAACAGAAGTCTATATCTGACCGAACGCTTATACGTGTGGACTCTCAGAATCGGCGGACAATTGAAAGCTAGAACGTGTGACAGACGATAGGGGAGAAACAGACAGACAGTACAGTGAAACATTCAGCACAAGCAATTGTCATTCTCCAGCAACCCTGTTCAAAACAGAATATTTTGAGTTGTTTGATGGTCATTTCATAGTTGAGTGTTGTTACTAGTGTAATAACAGTGTTACTGCAGATATATAACAGGTATAAAAGTTACCTGTCAAACAGTCAAATTACATTTACCTTGTCTCCTCCCCTAGACTCTTGTTGATGGCCTGGGCCACTCCAATGCACACAACGCATTTTTCAAACACTAACTACATTTGGACGAGTTGTGCATCTAGTGTCTGAAAACTGGATTGTAAATCAAGACTACCTTTCTTGGTCAATCAAATCAGCGTGAGGTCCTGGGGGTGCTGGGGAGTCAGCTTGGCAGTAGTCCACTTTATCTCTGGTGGGTGGCGCAGCAGCACAGCACCACTGAGGTATAAACACACACTTATTTTTACATTTCTTTACAGTAGGTTTTCTTTAATTTATGTGGTGATACCAATTTTCTGTTGATAAATCATCAGTCAGTGATGTAAGAATGCAAATATCAAAAATCCAAAGCTGTGTTGATGTGTTGCATGATCTCCTCTGTAGCACATATACAAACACACTCAAAGGTGGGCGTGCTCTTGCTCTCTCACACCCCCCCACCCCTCCCTCTCTCTCTGATAGGCATCTGGGATATTGACTTTCTCTCAATGCTCAGCAACATATCCAATGATTCCCTTTCCCCAAGGAACTTGAACTTCATCCGAGTTACTCATAGAGGGTAAAACTGTGATACCTGCATGCTGCGCTTAAAACAACTGTTAACTCGGAACTGCAAAATCTGATTTTAGTGAGTTCGAAACAACTGAGAACTTGGGCAAACGAGCTACGACTGGGAAAATACGTTTTGAATTTTCATTCCGGAACTCGGGCCTCTTTCTAGAGCTACGACCTGAAGATCACTGATGTCATTATAATTCTACCTTTTTTTTCTCTCGAGTTCCCAGTTGTCTTGAAAACACCATAAATCCAGAGAATGGCAGATTTTGATGACAAAATCTGCCCATGAAGGACCACCGCGCCACCTTCCTGTTCAAGTGAGCACAACAAGTGAGTCCAAAAATGTATTGTATGCTGCTGCATAAATGATGTAATATGCCAGGGAGATATATATATATACTGTAGTTAACAAAGTAATACTAAGGTTATGTCGTGAAGTAAGCTGTTAGTAGCACAAATATCTCACCCTAATCATTTTGCCAACTGTTCTGACTTGGTGGAAGCCTATAACCTGTTTTTGAGAAATGTAAATCATCGAATATTGTAAGAGCTTACATTGTCTGCTTATATGCCCCCTTTATTTATCCTACGGTTCTGACTTGGTGTACAGGGAGTACACTGTAAGAACGGCCCATGTTCTGAATTATGTCACTGTACATTTCAAAAGTGCTGAACAAATAGTTTTACTGACTATGTCCGTCCTAACTCATTGTCTTAATTAAAATTACAGATTGCCTCTTATCTGCTTGTCATCCCCTTATGCCATAGTTTGTACATCTCAATTGTCAGTAGAAACCACATTTGTTTAAGCAAGTCAGCTATGTTTTTTTTAAAGGCAGTAAATGTGGCTGAATGAACTGTTTCACTGTTTTCTCCCATGTAACAACCCATGGATTGAGAAACTCTGTTGGGGACTTCCCATTTGGTTATGAACGCAGGGTAAAGGTGGAATTTACTTGAACACCCCTTCAACTGGTAATTACTAGTTGGGAACTGGTCTAGTTGGAACTAGGAAACTGAAATTTCAGACTTCCTAACGGGTTGTAGTTTTACACGTGTCACACAATATGCCATTCAATCAGTTAGCAAGTTAAACATTTCAGAGTTCCCTAGTTCCAACTAGTACATGAATGCAGCATATCATCACTGAGCCCCAACTCCCACATGCTGACGTCACCTAAATAAATGACCTCAATAAGGGCATTTTTGGCAGTTAAATGTCGTTTTTGAAGCATGATTGCTGTACTTTCTGGTTTCTCAAGATGTTGGATGCATTTACTTGCTTTGAACAGGTATGTGATTTCACAACTGGTACTTTCCACCTTCCCAATTGGTTATGAATGCAGCATTACTCTCTCACATACTCTAATGGCATGACATGGTCATTCAAGTGACCTTCTGAAACACTTCCATTTTGATGTATGAACTAACAAACATTCACAGGGGCCTTACGATTCAAACTGAATAATTCCCCTGCGTACCTCAGACTGCCATCGTTGAAGTAGTTTTGTGGCGACGTCAGCGATTGGATCATATCTAACCAGATTATCAAAGCAAATGACGAATGTTCAAAACTCTGCATTAACCACGTGTTCTGGCTGACCCAACCTGTGTTCTGGGACCAATCAGATTAGAACGCAAACACATTCTAACTAATGTCCGTGGACATGGCGTTTGGCCCGAAGGAAGGAGTTTGGGTAACCAGGAAAGCTTTAGGTTGCCAGCTCTTGCCTTTAGTCATAATAAAACAGACATCTAGTACTCAAGAAATATTACGAGCCTTCAGGGTTTTTGCTCAATTCCTGCACATTGGTTAGAGAAGAAGTAGCCGTGTTGCCTTCCTGATCCTTGACACACAAAAACAATTGGGATACTTGTTTAGCATGTAATTTATTAAATTAACAAACCTACATAAAATACATGAAGTAGTAGCAACATGAAGATATTGCCAGGGATCACTTTCAAGGTAACCCCTTGAAATGTACAAACTCTTCCAAATCTGATTGACCGTTTGCATTAGCCATGCAAGTATTAAAACCAGTAGCCATAATGTAATTTAGACCATTATTTTGTTGTCGTTTCAAAGCATATAGTCACACAGCTTTGACTCAATACATTCTGGAACCCTTAGTCTATGGCTCAATAATTGATGTATATTAGCACCTGTTAAACCAGGGGATATAATATACGCCATCAAGATGGAGAAACAAAGACAAAGACACAGCTGTGATCAATATGGCAACTGATCATGCAAACGCCATTCAGAGTCCCAGCAGTTATGTCATGCAGGTTATTGAAAGCCACAACAATCACCAGACATAAGGCATAACTGATGAAGAATACAAGTCTAAGCTTCTTGAAAAGATCCCCCTTCTCTGAACAGTTGATATTTCTCAAAGACAAATAATAATAATATTGAACAAAATGTAGACATTAGTCTAAGAAGTTGCAGACTTCAAATATGCTATGAGATCTGCACGCTCTCCCTTCTTCTTGATGCCAGCAAAGATCATCTTTGTTCCTGGAATGTATTTCTTGGGGTTCTCCAAGTAAGTCATGAGGGTATCAGTATCCCAGACAATGCCTGAAATCACATGTGAAGGGACAGGTCAGGATGAGAATGAAATGTGTCACATTGTCAGACTGTCCACATTCTACAGGAAACAAATGCAATCTCAAGACGAACCTTTAGCCTTGTTGGCATCCGTGTAGGAAAAGCCTTCAGCCTGTCCGGTCTTGCGTCCAAACAGACCCCAGAGGTTCGGCCCGACCTTGTGCTTTCCTCCATTTTCAACAGTATGGCACTGGGCACACTTCTGGACAAAAGCCTTTTTCCCCTTTTCAATGTCACCCATGTTTCCTATTGGACAATAAAAGTTAGAAGAGGTCAGCTAAAGTACATACACACATACATATATATATATTTTTTTAAATAGATCTGCATTAATGGTGAGCGATTAACAAACATTGTTCAATACCCCCGAATAAACAACAGTTCATTAACTGGAATTCCATTTAGTTCAGGTTGTGTGAGCCCAGTATGCCTCATCTTAGAAGAACTAGTGAATACATTGGTCAGACATCTCAGCAGCTTTGCTTAAAATAGCATGACTAAAAGACAACTGTACAGAGCAGGATTCATTAAACCGCTAACAGTTGAGAAATGTACAGGACCTATATGCATTGGGTGTGTAACCGTGGTGCTCAGACTGACAGAAATCCCATTTAGAGATTATGTTAATTCGTATTAACAGAACATGCAAGCAAAGGATGCAACAATATGCAGTCCTTCATACCAAATTCTGATGCGCACTTCAGATGTGTTAGAATACCTGTCCACTTTTCCTCAACATGGTAGAAATGTTAACCTGCTCTTTTCTAAACAGACTCCAGGACATTTGTGGGATAATGAATCACAAATTCATAACAAGTAGGACTATGAAACAAAAATAATAAAGGCAAATTATATAGCACCCAAACAGAGTTGTTAATATGACTAGGACTGTGCCTTTGACCAATGGACAAGGAAAGAAAGTTGATTAAAACAATTGCCTCCACGGATCCGATTTTGGCTAGGCTACTTTGAAGCAAAGACATGCCTCATATGTAGTAAAATGTTCAGCTTTCAAACAATTAAGTATATATAAAAAACATTTTTAAAAAAAAATTCAAAATAGGGCTAGGCAATATGGCTGAATTATCTTAATGTATTTTTACATTTTTAATAATGTTCAAAATTCTCATTTCAATGAGTCTCTCCATTCTGATTGTTCAATTCAATGTCTCGTGGTCGAGGAACAAACAATGTGCTCCTTGAGTGACAGAGTGTGGGGTTTGGATTGCGTCCTACCTGACAGGTCGCTCCTACCAGGTGGCGTGGCGAGAATCTGTCTCCTCACCACGCGCTCTCACCACTGGTGTCCCCCAGGGCTCTGTTCTAGGCCCTCTCCTATTCTCGCTATACACCAAGTCACTTGGCTCTGTCATAACCTCACATGGTCTCTCCTATCATTGCTATGCAGACGACACACAATTAATCTTCTCCTTTCCCCCTTCTGATGACCAGGTGGCGAATCGCATCTCTGCATGTCTGGCAGACATATCAGTGTGGATGACGGATCACCACCTCAAGCTGAACCTCGGCAAGACGGAGCTGCTCTTCCTCCCGGGAAGGACTGCCCGTTCCATGATCTCGCCATCACGGTTGACAACTCCATTGTGTCCTCCTCCCAGAGCGCTAAGAACCTTGGCGTGATCCTGGACAACACCCTGTCGTTCTCAACTAACATCAAGGCGGTGGCCCGTTCCTGTAGGTTCATGCTCTACAACATCCGCAGAGTACGACCCTGCCTCACACAGGAAGCGGCGCAGGTCCTAATCCAGGCACTTGTCATCTCCCGTCTGGATTACTGCAACTCGCTGTTGGCTGGGCTCCCTGCCTGTGCCATTAAACCCCTACAACTCATCCAGAACGCCGCAGCCCGTCTGGTGTTCAACCTTCCCAAGTTCTCTCACGTCACCCCGCTCCTCCGCTCTCTCCACTGGCTTCCAGTTGAAGCTCGCATCCGCTACAAGACCATGGTGCTTGCCTACGGAGCTGTGAGGGGAACGGCACCTCAGTACCTCCAGGCTCTGATCAGGCCCTATACCCAAACAAGGGCACTGCGTTCATCCACCTCTGGCCTGCTCGCCTCCCTACCACTGAGGAAGTACAGTTCCCGCTCAGCCCAGTCAAAACTGTTCGCTGCTCTGGCCCCCCAATGGTGGAACAAACTCCCTCATGACGCCGGGACAGCGGAGTCAATCACCACCTTCCGGAGACACCTGAAACCCCACCTCTTTAAGGAATACCTAGGATAGGGTAAGTAATCCTTCTCACCCCCCCCCCCTTTAAGATTTAGATGCACTATTGTAAAGTGACTGTTCTACTGGATGTCATAAGGTGAACGCACCAATTTGTAAGTCGCTCTGGATAAGAGCGTCTGCTAAATGACTTAAATGTAATGTAAATGTTCGGTCTAGGGACAAACTACACTGCTCAAAAAAATAAGGGAACACTAAAAGAACACATCCTAGATCTGAATTAATGAAATATTCTTATTAAATAATTTTTTCTTTACGTAGTTGAATGTGCTGACAAAAAAAACAAAAAAAAGTATCAATGGAAATCAAATGGATTTAGAGTCACACTCAAAATTAAAGTGGAAAAACCACACTACAGGCTGATCCAACTTCAATGTAATGTACTTAAAACAAGTCAAAATGCAGCTCAGTAGTGTGTGTGGCCTCCACGTGCCTGTATGACCTCCCTACAACGCCTGGGCATGCTCCTGATGAGGTAGCGGATGGTCTCCTGAGGGATCTCCTCCCAGACCTGGACTAAAGCATCCGCCAACTACTGGACAGTCTGGTACAACGTGGCGTTGGTGGATGGAGCGAGACATGATGTCCCAGATGTGCTCAATTGGATCCAGGTCTGGGGAACGGACGGGCCAGTCCATAGCATCAATGCCTTCCTCTTGCAGGAACTGCTGACACACTCCAGCCACATGAGGTCTAGCATTGTCTTGTATTAGGAGGAACCCAGGGCCAACCGCACAAGCATATGGTCTCACAAGGGGTCTGAGGATCTCATCTCCGTACCTAATGGCAGTCAGGCTACCTCTGGCGAGCACATTGAGGGCTGTGCGGCCACCCAAAGAAATGCCACCCCTCCGCCAAACCGGTCATGCTGGAGGATGTTGCAGGCAGCAGAACGTTCTCCAGACTGTCACGTGCTCAGTGTGAACCTGCTTTCATCTGTGAAGAGCACAGGGCGCCAGTGGCGAATTTACCAATCTTGGTGTTCTCTGGCAAATGCCAAACGTCCTGCACGGTGTTGGGCTGTAAGCACAATTCTGAACACAGTGGACATTTTTACTTTCAATTGAAACATTAAAAAATTGGTCATGTGCAGTCGCTAGCGACACCAGTACAGTATGTAGCTGAAATAAATTCACTGGAAAGGAAGGCAGGTGTTAAGTCGTGGTCACCTTGGGGTTCATGATTCCTCATGAAACTTCGCTGACAATCTCCACATAAGAAAACGTGTTAGCTAGGATTGAGTCGAATGACTGAACGTACCGGCATTTTGGTTGTAAGCAACGTAAAACTAAGCTTGGGTAGTATAGCCATCAAACGACGGGCAAATTAGGCTGCATTTGAATGATAACCAAGTCAACTTAGTCAACGTTACAGTTTTGTTAAAACGTCTTTCAAATAAGAGGGCGTCAGTTTTAGCTAGCTCGCTCTCCGTTGCCAAGGTTAGCTAGCTAGCTCTCCGTTGCCAAGGTTAGCTAGCTAGCTCGCTCTCCGTTGCCAAGGTTAGCTAGCTAGCTCGCTCTCCGTTGCCAAGGTTAGCTAGCTAGCTCGCTCTCCGTTGCCAAGGTTAGCTAGCTAGCTCGCTCTCCGTTGCCAAGGTTAGCTAGCTAGCTCGCTCTCCGTTGCCAAGGTTAGCTAGCTAGCTCGCTCTCCGTTGCCAAGGTTAGCTAGCTAACTCGCCGTGGCCAAGGTTAGCCAACTCGCCGTGGCCAAGGTTAGCCAACTCGCCGTGGCCAAGGTTAGCCAGCTCGCCGTGGCCAAGGTTAGCCAGCTCGCCGTGGCCAAGGTTAGCCAGCTCGCCGTGGCCAAGGTTAGCCAGCTCGCCGTGGCCAAGGTTAGCCAGCTCGCCGTGGCCAAGGTTAGCCAGCTCGCCGTGGCCAAGGTTAGCCAACTCGCCGTGGCCAAGGTTAGCCAGCTCGCCGTGGCCAAGGTTAGCCAGCTCGCCGTGGCCAAGGTTAGCCAGCTCACCGTGGCCAAGGTTAGCCAGCTCACCGTGGCCAAGGTTAGCTAACACGTTAAAAGGCAAGACCATAGTAATCACGATGTTACAAGACGGCTGATTTAAGCAGTCTAGCTAACGTTAGCTATTAACTCAAATCACTACAACTGTATCCTGGTGTGCCATTTCTTCAGTCATGGCTTTTCAGTTATCGATTTGAGTTGAGATGTTTAGCGGGCTCGTAAAGTCACCACCTTTCAACAGCGGATACAGAATCAGGCAAAGGTTCCTTTAGATAAAAATAAATAAAAATAAAAACGAACGCAATGTTCACAATTCAAGAAACTGACTACAAATTCAACTACTAAAACGTATTTAATCAATGTTACCTGTTCAAATAAACTATATTCCTTACAGTTGTTCCAACTTCTGAGCTTTTTTTTGTGTGTGCTTTAGTTCCAATCCGATCCGCTTTCCCCCTTGCCGGTAGCCGACTCACTGGATCTAATAGTATTGCGACCAAGTTCCCTTTTTCTTCCCTCCAGAATATTTTTTTTATGTCATCCAGACTGGCCAGTCACATGCTCCATCATCACTCTGACGAACACAAGCTGTTTTGCATTCAAGCCCTAGATGGAGTTGAGAACAATGATGTAAGCCTACTACACGAATGGTAATAGCATACACAACATTTCAGTGAAAATGCCGTTGTTGTTGTTTGTATTCACACTAACACCACAACAAATAAGTCTGTATTCCTCTTGGACTACATTTTAAAAAATTTAAAAAATCATCATCATTGGAAAGATCAGACAACAGTTGGAATTTTTAAGATTGTTGTGGGGAATTTCACTGTCTTTTTATTGTGAAGAGGGTTTGTTGCATCCCTGTAACCATACATCGGACCTAACACCAGGTAGTTCTGTTGAGAAGAAGATATAGCTACACATAGCTAACCAAAGTACATACTATACCAGAGAGGAAGAGGCGAAGCATATATGGAGAAAAAGATGGCGAAGTGGATTCTGAATCTAATGGCAGTATTATCAAGGAGAATTGAAGTATTGTCCAAAAGAATGGTAAACGAACCGAAGTAGTGTACATTGATGAGAATGTCACTTTGTATATTGTTGGAGTACAGTTTATTAACGAGAAGTAGCTGATCAAATTACCAATCTTGAGGAATCCATTTGAGATATCCAAACTGGTGGAGAGAGTTCTGGGTAGAGTGAAGGCTGTGAGGATCACGAGAGTAGGTCAAATGGAGCACCCCACTATCCACATTGACGGTACAGCAGTGGAGAAGATGGAAAGTTTTAAGTTCCTCGGTGTACATATCACCTACAAAACTGAAATGGTCCATGCACACAGACAGTGTGGTGAAGAAGGTGCAACAGCGCCTCTTCAACCTCAGGAGGCTGAAAAAATGTGGCTTGTCACTGAAAACCCTCACTAACTTTTACAGGTGCACAATTGAGAGCATCCTGTAATACCCTGACTACACCGCTTGCGTCGCGTGCGCGAGCGTCGCAAAATACATTTAGAAATCCATGTTATTCAATTATTGCACCCACACTGCTTGCGTCTGAGTAGCCAATGGCTAAAATAGAACTCCTTTCTATTTCTGACGCAGATCGGCTGCAAGTCCTGCCTCTCCCACCTTCTCATTGGTTTATAGAAGCAGGTATCCACTTTGCCATCTCCTCATTGGTTATACCCACGTGGGTGATTGAAAGACAAACTGTTTTGCCGGTTGTCGTGGTAATACTATGAAAGTGTAGATGCCAATTACCATATATGTTCAAATGCCTGGAAGGAGGAGAGATGACTAGAAATTATTTGGTTGACCGTTTTATGTGTGGATTAATTGTCGGAGTAGAGGACCTTGTGCATTTCAGGTAAAATAACAACTCAATGTTTATATCCCAGGACAAATTAGCTAGCAACTGCAAGTTAGCTAAATAGGAAAAATTAGCTAGCAAGTGCAAGCTAGCTAAATAGGACAAATTAGCTAGCAAGTGCAAGCTAACTAGCTAAATTGCCATACATGTTTAATGCTTTTCGACCTGTCCCCAAATTAATGTCATTGGTTCAGAGTTTGTATTGATATTTTAAACTGTGTGTCGTGATCGCGTTTGGTGAACGGGGACAAAATACATTTATGCACGATAGCACACGCGCGCAGCCGGATTGGGTTGGTACTGCAGCTGCACTGCCCACAACCGCAAAGCTCTCCAGAGGGTTTTGCTGTCTGCACAACGCATCACCGGGGGCAAACTACATGCCCTCCAGGACACATACAACACCCAATGTCACAGGAAGGCATAAAAGATCATCAAGGACAATAACCACCCGAGCCACTGCCTGTTCACCCTGCTTCTATCCAGAAGGCGAGGTCAGTACAGGTGCATCAAAGCTGGGACAGAGAGATAGAAGCTGTTTTTCAATCTCAAGTCCATCAGATTGTTAAACACCCACCACTAGCACATAGAGGTGACTGCCTACCTCCAGACAACATATAATGTGATCTTTTCCACTACTTGGACATCTCGGCTTCTCACTTCTGCAAACACTTGAAACATGACCAAAAGCTTTACAATGATCACACTGCATTGGTCTTGGGATAAATGCTCTGACTCTAAAGAACAGATAGACTCTTCAATTTTTCTTCTTTAACCACGTGATTCATCTGACATGCATCAATCACTCCAGGAATATATTTAAATCTCTTCAACATCCACTTCCCACAAGACGCCAGATATAAGCCCCTTGAGGGGTGCCCTGTTCCTAAGAGACACACACGATACTTCAAACGTATAAAATCGTGTGAGACACAACACACGTTTCTTCTGATCCGTAGAAGTAGAAAAAAATCCAAATCAAATCAAATTTTATTGGTCACATACACATGGTTAGCAGATGTTATTGCGAGTGTAGTGAAATGCTTATGCTTCTAGACAGTGCAGCAGTATCTAACAGGTAATATTTAACAATTTTAACATCTAACAAATTCCACAACAAAAAACCTAATACACACAATCTAGTAAAGGACTGGGATGAGACTATATAAGTATAAAATATATGGATAAGCAGTGACAGAACGGCTAAGATGCAATAGATAGTAAAGAATAGATATTGAAGGATACAGTATACAGTATATACAGTGCCTTGCGAAAGTATTCGGCCCCCTTGAACTTTGCGACCTTTTGCCACATTTCAGGCTTCAAACATAAAGATATAAAACTGTATTTTTCTGTGAAGAATCAACAACAAGTGGGACACAATCATGAAGTGGAACGACATTTATTGGATATTTCAAACTTTTTTAACAAATCAAAAACTGAAAAATTGGGCGTGCAAAATTATTCAGCCCCCTTAAGTTAATACTTTGTAGCGCCACCTTTTGCTGCGATTACAGCTGTAAGTCGCTTGGGGTATGTCTCTATCAGTTTTGCACATCGAGAGACTGACATTTTTCCCATTCCTCCTTGCAAAACAGCTCGAGCTCAGTGAGGTTGGATGGAGAGCATTTGTGAACAGCAGTTTTCAGTTCTTTCCACAGATTCTCGATTGGATTCAGGTCTGGACTTTGACTTGGCCATTCTAACACCTGGATATGTTTATTTTTGAACCATTCCATTGTAGATTTTGCTTTATGTTTTGGATCATTGTCTTGTTGGAAGACAAATCTCCGTCCCAGTCTCCGGTCTTTTGCAGACTCCATCAGGTTTTCTTCCAGAATGGTCCTGTATTTGGCTCCATCCATCTTCCCATCAATTTTAACCATCTTCCCTGTCCCTGCTGAAGAAAAGTTCTCCTTGTATGAGCTGAAAGTTTAGAGGGACGGCCAGGTCTTGGTAGATTTGCAGTGGTCTGATACTCCTTCCATTTCAATATTATCGCTTGCACAGTGCTCCTTGGGATGTTTAAAGCTTGGGAAATCTTTTTGTATCCAAATCCGGCTTTAAACTTCTTCACAACAGTATCTCGGACCTGCCTGGTGTGTTCCTTGTTCTTCATTATGCTCTCTGCGCTTTTAACGGACCTCTGAGACTATACAGAGACTTGATTACACATAGGTGGATTGTATTTATCATCATTAGTCATTTAGGTCAACATTGGATCATTCAGAGATCCTCAATGAACTTCTGGAGAGAGTTTGCTGCACTGAAAGTAAAGGGGCTGAATAATTTAGCACGCCCAATTTTTCAGTTTTTGATTTGTTAAAAAAGTTTGAAATATCCAATAAATGTCGTTCCACTTCATGATTGTGTCCCACTTGTTGTTGATTCTTCACAAAAAAATACAGTTTTATATCTTTATGTTTGAAGCCTGAAATGTGGCAAAAGGTCGCAAAGTTCAAGGGGGCCGAATACTTTCACAAGGCACTGTACATATGAGATGAGTAATGCGAGATATGTAAACATTCTTATTGTGTCATTATTAAAATAACTAGTGTTCCATTTATTAAAGTGGCCAATGATATCAAGTATAAAAGTGATGAAAATAATGACATGTTGCAATTGTGGTGGGAACCGTGAAGCCACTTCTTTCAAATGCCCCACAAGGGTGAAAGAGAATGAGGTGGCCAAAGTCAGGGTTGTACAGAGCATTTCATCATATACAGCGGCTGTTAAAAGGGTTGAGGGTTTGAATGGTGCACCTGAAGAGTCCATGGTGGTGGATAGACCTTCACTGCAGGCTGCAGGGGTTGCATTTCACCAGTAGAATCCTGACATTTTAAAGGTTAAGAAGGTGGACTTTGTGGGCTTTATCGCTATGGGGATTAATGGCACTGCCAAGGTGGAGAGAAGGTCCAGGAAGATCGAAATCATTGTGGACGCGGCAGAGCAGTTACATGGAATATTGTCACAAGCCGTACCACCCTCTCAGGTTTTTTTTTGTTGAGTCAACTACTCACCGCATTTTATACACTGCAGTCCTAGCTAGCTGTAGCTTATGCTTTCAGTACTAGATTAATTATCTGATCCTTTGATTGAGTGGACAGCATGTCAGTTCATGCTGCAAGGGCTCTGATAGACGGGAGGACGTCCTCCGGAAGTTGTCATAATTACCGTGTATGTCTATGGAAAGGAGTGAGAACCATGAGCCTCCTAGGTTTTGTATTGTAGTCAATGTTGCCAGAGGAGGACGGAAACTAGCTGTACTCCGGCAACACCATGGTGCTACCCTACAGAGTGCTGGTGAGGCTACTGTAGACCTTCATTGCGAAGTGTGTTTTCAGTTATTTGGTGACGTGATTATATTTAGTATAGTTTTATCTAAAAGGGATAACTTTTTTAAATGTTTTACAATTTTCCTCCTCTGAGGAGCCTCCACTGGTACGCACCCATCCACATCGAAGGGCCTGTAGTGGAGAGTGTCAAAAGTTTCAAGATCCTCGGCGTGCACATCACTGATGACCTGAAACGGTCCCTTCACACAGAGGGTGTGGTGAAAAAGTTTTGGGTTTGCCACAATACCAGTATCGCAATACTCGGAAGTATCGCGGCAAGGAAACAAAATATTTAATATCTTGAGGAACATTTGTTTTTAAACAAACAGCATTATGTTGTCACATTTGTTTATTTTAGAAGCTATAACACCCAACATTTGACATAAGTAGGTTTTTATAGGACCATAGTTTAGTCTAATTTGTGTTTTATTTTTTTGCCATGGAAAATCTGTTATCGTAGTTTTGCAAATATTGGTATCGTGACAACCCTACAAGGCAGGAGGTTGAAGAAATTCAGTTTGGCCCCTAAGACCCTTACAAACTTCACCACCTGGTACAGCAATTGCAACGTTGAGAACAAGTTCTCATTTGCAACTGCGACCTGGCCAAGATAAAGCATAGCAGTGTGAGCAGACAACACAGAGTGTTGGAGTAAACATGGAGTAAACAATTAACAAGTCAATAACACAATAGGAAGAAGAAAAAAAAAGTGGAGTAAACATGGAGTAAACAATGGACACATGGAGTAAACAATTAACAAGTCAATAACACAATAGGAAGAAGAAGAAAAAAAGTGGAGTCTATATACATTGTGTGCAAAAGGCATGAGGTAGGCGAATAATTACAATTTTGCAGATTAACACTGGAGTGATAAATGATCAGATGGTCATGTACAGGTAGAGATATTGGTGGGCAAAAGATCAGAAGAGTAAATAAATAAAAACAGTATGGGGATGAGGTAGGTAAAAATGGGTGGGCTATTTGCCGATAGACTATGTACAGCTGCAGCGATTGGTTAGCTGCTCAGATAGCAGATGTTTGAAGTTGGTGAGGGAGATAAAAGTCTCCAACTTCAGCGATTTTTGCAATTCGTTCCAGTCACAGGCAGCAGCGAACTGGAATGAAAGGCGGCCAAATGAGGTGTTGGCTTTAGGGATGATCAGTGAGATACACCTGCTGGAGCACGTGCTACGGATGGGTGTTGCCATCGTGACCAGTGAACTGAGATAAGGCAGAGCTTTACCTAGCATGGACTTGTAGATGACCTGGAGCCAGTGGGTCTGGCGACGAATATGTAGCGAGGGCCAGCCGACTAGAGCGTACAAGTCGCAGTGGTGGGTGGTATAAGGTGCTTTAGTGACAAAACGGATGGCACAGTGATAAACTGCATCCAGTTTGCTGAGTAGAGTGTTGGAAGCAATTTTGTAGATGGCATCGCCGAAGTCAAGGATCGGTAGGATAGTCAGTTTTACTAGGGTAAGTTTGGCGGCGTGAGTGAAGGAGGCTTTGTTGCGGAATAGAAAGCTGATTCTTGATTTGATTTTCGATTGGAGATGTTTGATATGAGTCTGGAAGGAGAGTTTACAGTCTAGCCAGACACCTAGGTACTTATAGATGTCCACATATTCAAGGTTGGAACCATCCAGGGTGGTGATGCTGGTCAGGCGTGCGGGTGGAGGCAGCGAACGGTTGAAAAGCATGCATTTGGTTTTACTAGCGTTTAAGAGCAGTTGGAGGCCACGGAAGGAGTGTTGTATGGCATTGAAGCTCGTTTGGAGGTTAGATAGCACAGTGTCCAAGGACGGGCCGGAAGTATATAGAATGGTGTCGTCTGCGTAGCAATGCTCTTGAGAGGGTGGTGGGGTCTGCCCAACGCCTGCCCTCCCGGACATCTACATTACCCAGTGTCACAGAAAGGCCAAGAAAATCACCAAGAACAGTAGAACAGAGTTGAGTTTGTTTTTTCTCCTGTGTGTGGCCACTGCTCATGCTCTCCAAATATTTGCTGAGGTGACCAGGAAGATGGTGACCAGGACAATGTGCCAGCACAGAGGGATAGGCCAACGAGTGATATATGCTTCAGTAAGGTTGGCTTAGCGTTTATGTGCAATGGTTATCAACTGTACCGCAGAAATGTAACGTAAATCACAGAAATAGATGTTTTGGTGGCAGCTGCAGAGAAGTATTTGGGCGTACGAGATTTGACTTCAGAAGAGTTATAGGGTGTGTTGTGTGGTGGTATCCCTTCCTCCCAGGCCATTGGCATGGTGCGGGAGCAGATAGGGTCATATTAATGGATTGGGGTAGTTGGTTTTTAACGACTGTAGGGTTAGTTGGAAGGTTTTTAAAAATGTATTTTAATATTTTACATTATGGACCACAAAGCATTTCGCTACACCACAAGCATTTCGCAACACCCGCAATTAACATCTGCTAAACATGTGTATGTGACCAATAAAATTTGATTTGATTTGAAAGTGTAATACATTTATAGTATAGTCCAGTTGGGGGCTGTATATTGCAACATATCGGATGCTAAACTCTGTTAAACTCAAAAGAAGAAGGAAGCGCTTGCTTGTAGCCCTAAAGCCAGAACCTCTGGTTCGTTCAGTCACCCCTATGTGAAAAAAAATATGTCTAAATAGGCTTTTGGAATTAAGGTTTAGGAGATCTTACGTTTTGTTCTATAAGATAATAGCAGTCAGATAACATGACCTTTATGAATTATGAAGCCTTTGTGGTTTATGTACTTTTTTTAATAACATAAATTCTTCAACATTCACAAAATGTGACGTTAGCTGATTAAGATTATCTCATAGAACAGAACGTATAAGATCTCCTAAATCTGTGTTTATGCAACAAACAAAAAAAAACTACCAGAATGCCATTCATTTTCTCCATAGGCATTGTCCAACGATTTCATAGCGGAGTTAGTGCATACAAAAAGACGCCATTACTATTTATCTCTCTTCACCTAACCAATCAGGTGGTTGTTCGAATAAACGAATCTTTGGACGTCATTGATCACGTGTTTCTTCCGGAAAAGGAGAGACAGGCATTTGTACGTTGCCGCAATTTCGACGCATTTCTCGGAGTTTCAGTATCAAACGTAACATCACTCGCTACAGAAAATATACTATTACTTGTTTTTTAAATTTAATTTAAACGGTGCTAGACAGAACAAGTGAAACCTTTAAACTATCGATAGCTGTTTTCGGATCATCGTCGACTCCACTTCGCAAGTGTGTGTGTGTCTCTTGTTAGCTAACGTTAGCTTAGCGAGATAGTTTTCAGGGTGGTAAAATGGAGGATGCATTTAGGCCGTCGACGGATCTCGATGATCCCCCAAATAGTCGCTTGTTTCTAGTTACAAGTAAGTCCATCACCGAGGACATGATCCGGGAGCAGTTTTCTCTTTTTGGAGAAATTCAGGATGTTTGGGTAGTCAAAGACAAACAGACAAAGGAGTCAAAAGGAGTGTCCTTTGTGAAATTTACCAAATCGTCCGAGGCATGTACCGCTATGGAAGAAATGCATGGAAAATGCTTGGTCGAAGGAACCAAACCAATCAAGGTATGTACTCTGGCTTCAGTGACTTTGCTCATGTTATTAACACTTATTGTAGCTAGTGCTTCTTCATTTGGTTTCCCGACGGATGTGTGTAGTATCATGCTGGATGAAGGAGTTGGGCCTACATATGGCTGGCTGCCTTTCGAAGTTCGGAAAGTGCCTTGCACATTTTGTTGACCAAAAAAGTGACATGGGATGGGGTAAGAAATTGCACCAGCATCTTATCCCTAGACAGATTACAGATGGTCTATTATATTAAAAAGATCGTCGATTTGATCACTATTGGAACTGCATGCCTTTTAAGATATGTGGGGGGGGGTTCCATTCTAGCCAATGAGGGCGGATAAGCGTGTGAACAGGCCATGGAGATGGAGGACTCCTTTTTGTATCTGTACCGTTTATATAGCATCTGTGACAGTATGGGCAGCGCCATTGAGGCAGTATTTGTTTTTAAGGTACTCAATTTTCTTCTTCATTGGCGAATTGCTCCCAACTCATATTAATCCCCACCCAGTTGACTACTTTAAAATGGTGGATGCTGTCAAATAAAATAATTGTATGTGTCACGTGCTGAATACAAAAGGTGTAGACATGAGTGAAATGTTTACTTATACAAGTCCTTAACCAACAATTCAGTTTGAAGAAAAATAGGTGTTAAAAGTGTTTACTAAAATATGTTAAACGGGTTATATCCATGATGAGTCCAGTCCTCTGACAACAGGCACAACTCCCAATATAACGTTTTTTTTTCAAAGACGAATTACCACGTGCAACCAGTAGGACCGACTTGGTCTCCTCAGTATGGCGCTGGAAACCTTGTCTGCGATGCACCAAGTTGTGTGCATGACAGACACCGGGGATCCTCCTTTCAGCAGCACTCTGCTCTGGAGATCACAGCATGAGACTGCTCGTAATGTGTAGTGCCCTCTCCCTCTGGGAGGAAGACAGACACACAAGTCCACTTCTAGATATTTTGACTGACTTGACAGAACCCAACTCCTTCACCCAGCCTTATGGTGCAAATAGATTGGACAAAAGGCATGAATCATACTCTCACTGGGCCAAAGTAATCTCAGTCATTTTCCTGATCATTGGGGTGCGGCTCGTAAGCCTTTACTTCACCTGTCGGCGTAGGTTCTTACTCTTCTGTCAGGTTTGGTGTGTGTGTATTTTTTATATATTTATTAACTGTGCTAAGTTATCTCTTCTGCCAGGTGTTTATTGCCCAGGCGAGGTCCTCCGGAAGCCACCGAGATGTGGAGGATGAGGAGCTCACCAGAATATTTGTGATGATTCCCAAAACCTTTACGGAGGACGACTTGAAAGAAACATTCAAGGTAGTTCATCACCCTCGATCATGTTGTATTTGGCTGACAAACCGTATTGGAATTGCCTATGCTTATCACTCATTTGTTCTCACAGGAATATGGTGACATTGAGTATTGCATCATCGTAAAGAATAAAACCACAGGAGAAAGTAAGGGCCTGGGGTATGTGAGATACCACAAACCCTCACAGGCAGCCACCGCCATAGAGAACTGTGAGAAGAGTAAGTTGTCTCTTTTTATTCATATCACATGTCTGTGAAAACCCAAACTATCAATCTAGTAATCCATGTTTGTGTCGTTTTTGTTTACAACAGCATATAGGGCCATTCTTGCAGAGCCGAGGAACAAAACGCCAGCCCCAGACAACGACTACTTCAGCCCTGCCAGACCAGAGCATGTCCAGGGTGACCCAGGAATGACTTCCTATCCATTTGGTATGTACCTGCCATTGGTGTGATTAGACCTACAATTTCTTCAGACCCATGATTGTTTTTCCCGTAAATTCTAAACCATTCTATTTCCTCCCATTGAAGTGGACTCTGGTTTTCATACCAGGGGAGACATGCGGGGCACAGACATCATCACCAGGTGCTTAATGGTGTCATCAAGGGCGAGCATCACCCAAGATCAAGTCTATAGCCTCTTTGACCTGATCCCGGGGATGGATTATTGCGAGATGCAGCAGGATTCATATGGTTTCAGCACAGGTAGCCACAAAACACACAGTTACTCCCTCAGATGCAACACCCGATGTATTGCATAGGAATTGGTGGCTAGTAGTGTTTTTTTGTGTGTGTTTTCTACCCTTTCAGGGCAAGCTATGATTCGCTACAACAACCTTGGATCAGCTGTCTATGCGAAAAACAAGCTGGATGGCTTTGAGTACCCACCCGGGAACCGGCTAGTAGTCACTCACATTGATGATGGGCAGGACAGAAGAAGGTAGGATGAAATGTAACTTCATGGTATTGTAAATCAAATCTAATTTTATTTGTCACATACAACTGTTTAGTAGATGTTATTGTGGGTGTGGTAGGTCCTTGTTGTTTGTAGGTCGTTGTTATTGTTTGGTCCTTATTTACCCTCTTGTTGTCTCCAGCCCAGTGGGAAGGATGGCCATGCAGCTGGTAGCAGCCCAGATGATGTCTATCGTGTGCAATGCTCCTACTGGCCCACCACCACTTAGGAAGACGAGTACTGTAAGTTACTGACTTGGTTAACTTTGAGGGAACGAGGCCTTTTCTAGTACTTTCTAGAGCTAACCAAGATTTAAAAATAAAAAAAACTACTACATGATGATTGAACCTCCTAACAAACTTTATGATATGTCGTTGTCAGGGCTACCCATCACCCGCTGTTCCTCAGAGCCCCCGGGTACAGACAGATGTTGCACTCCCACCTCTCCAGAAGTTGGCCCCCTCAGACAGCCGGGTGAAAGAACGCCTATTTGTGGTCTTCAAACCTTTGCCTCTGCCCATGGATGTGCTTGAAGATGTGTTCTGGTATGAGATACTTGCCATTATTTTCATTAATACACTGTTTATTAAGACTTATTACTGATAAACTCTTTAAACTAACAACAGTTTATAAAATACTCTTAATTCTCTATTCCTTTTGTAACTTTGGGATAGTTGGGCTAGAGGGATAGTTGGGCTAGAGGGATAGTTGGGCTAGAGGGATAGTTGCGAACTTGTGAGTATTGATGATTGGGGGAGGTCAAAATTCCTGCCGATCACTTATTCCCCTCTCTCTGTTTCTACAGCCGTTTTGGCTCTCTGGTTGAGGTTTTCCTTGTGCCTGGACGGAATGTGGGCTACATGAAGTACGCAGAGAGAAAGAGTGCTGATGATGCCATGGCGACCCTACATGGTCAAATGGTGAATGGCGTTAAAATGAAGGTGATGCGGGCTGACCCGCCCAAAGAGGAGTCGCACAAGCGTCAACGCACCTATTAGGGGGACACAGAACAAGGTAAGTGTCTCCAAGGGTTAAGACTAAATTCTGTAGCGATCAATGACAGCGAGTGTCCACCGGCTGTTTTTTTCTTTATACATACTTGAATTACCAGAGCCGTATGTTGCGTTACCAGCAGACATAAGGTAAGTACATAGCAGGACTAAACAATATACTTTTTTTTCTTAACCTGACTCTGGGTAACACATTAGGAGAGACCAACACAGTTTAATGCATATTTAAAGTGCTGATGTTTTTGTTCCTACAGAGATGACCTAAGTGACATGACCTCCAACATGACTGAACCGACATAAATGATGACAGGACCAAATTACGACCACACTACGGACAGTGATCTCTGTACCTTACTTTGATGTTTCTTTGTACTAACGCTGAAGGTGATGACAGTGGTGGTCCTTTTCTTCTCAAGATTGATATTTTGATGTTACGGAATAGTTTGAATCTGCATTGGTCCTAATATGTTCTTAATAAAAAAAAACACCCAATGCATTTTGTGTGAATTTATTTGTTTTTAATGTGTCAAATATTGTAGGTTTTTCCTCAATGTTATTAGCAGACTAGATTTGTTGTATTATTTATATCCAAGTTTTATATTTTCTTAATGCAGCCTACTTGTTGTTTCCAGTGGGCTGAAGGGCATAACAGGGCCGCAAATTCAGAATAATATAATATAATAATAATAATATATGCCATTTAGCAGACGTTGCTGGGAAGACTGAGTTGGGGTAAAAATACATTTAAGGACCAGCTAGGGTTGGGTGGGGTCTAAAATAGAACCAGGAAAGCAACGTTCAGACTTCAGATATAAAACGGAGATGCTTTTAGTTTGACCGGTGAGGGGTGAAATCTGTGTGTGTGTATTATATATATATATATATATATATATATATACTGTGCCAGAGTCATATATTAATGAGTTACTACACTGATAACTAGTATATATGCCCCATGGTGTCAACTAGCAAATACTTTGTGCTTTGCTGTTGAACAGCGGCACCTACTGTAATAGAGACGGCGTTGAATATTGGCGAAGTGAACATAAACTAGATGGTAATTGCACATGAAGTACAATTGATGGTACTTGCTTTCTCTTTAAGTATTTTTGTGGTTAAAGTTTTAGAGTATGTATGGTTTTGAAAAATGTTTATATAATATGAGTTTGCAGTAGTAATGGTGGTGGCTGGTTGTAGATACATTTAGGATGGTCACCAAATCAAATTGATTTATATAGCCCTCTGTACATCAGCTGATATCTCAAAGTGCTGGACAGAAACCCAGCCTAAAAGCCCAAACCGCAAGCTTTGCAGGTGTAGAAGCACGGTTGCTAGGAAAAACTCCCTAGAAAGGCCAAAACCTAGGAAGAAACCTAGAGAGGAACAAGGCTATGTGGGGTGGCCAGTCCTCTTCTGGCTGTGCCGGGTGGAGATTATAACAGAACATGGCCAAGATGTTCAAATGTTCATAAATTACCAGCATGGTCAAATAATAATAATCACAGGCAGAACAGTTAACTGGAGCAGCAGCACGGCCAGGTGGACTGGGGACAGCAAGGAGTCATCATGCCAGGTAGTCCTGAGGCATGGTCCTAGGGCTCAGGTCCTCTGAGAGAAAGAGAATTAGAGAGAGCATACCTAAATTCACACAGGACACCGGATAAGACAGAAGTACTCCAGATATAACAAACTGACCCTAGCGCCCTGACACATAAACTGCTGCAGCATAAATACTGTAGGCTGAGACAGGGGGGGTCAGGAGGCACTGGCCCAATCCGAGGACACCCCCGGACAGGGCCAAACAGCCAAAGCACAACCCCCACACCACGAGAGGCATACCTTCAACCACCAACTTACCATCCTGAGACAAGGTTGAGTATAGCCCACAAAGATCTTCGCCACGGCATAACCCAGGGGGGCGCCAACCCAGACCGGAAGATCACATCAGTGACTCAACCCATTCAAGTGACGCACCCCTCCTAGGGACGGCATGAAAGAGCACCAGTAAGCCAATAACTCAGCCCCTGTAATAGGGTTAGAGGCAGAGAATCCCAGTGGAAAGCGGGGAACTGGCCAGGCAGAGACAGCAAGGACGGTTCGTTGCTCCAGAGCCTTTCCGTTCACCTTCCCACTCCTGGGCCAGACTACACTCAATCATATGACCCACTGAAGAGATGAGTCTTCAGTAAAGACTTAAAGGTTGAGACCGAATTTGCATCTCTCACATGGGTAAGGCAGACCATTCCATAAAAATTGAGCTTTATAGGAGAAAGCCCTGCCTCCAGCTGTTTGCTTAGAAATTCTAGGGACAATTAGGAGGCCTGCATCTTGTGACCGTAGCGTACGTGTAGGTATGTACAGCAGGACCAAATCAGAGAGATAGGTAGGAGCAAGCCCATGTAATGCTTTGTTGGTTAGGTTAGGTTGTAGGTAGGTTAGGTTAGTTTCTAATGTCTTAAACACAGGCTTCTAGCGAGGGCAATTTTGGGGCTTCACCATGTTTCATTGAAATGTACAGCTATGTGTCGTCTGCATAGCAGTGAAAGTTAACATTAAGTTTTCGAATGACATCCCCAAGAGGTAAAATATATAGTGAAAACAATAGTAGACCTAAAACGGAACCTTGAGGAACACCGAAATTTACAGTTGATTTGGCAGAGGACAAACCATTCACAAAGACAAACTGATATCTTTCCAACAGATAAGATCTAAACCAGGCCAGAACTTGTCTGTGAAGACCAATTTGAGTTTCCAATCTCTCCAAAAGAATGTGGTGACCGATGGTATCAAAAGCAGCACTAAGGTCTTGGAGCACGAAGACAGATGCAAAGCCTCGGTCTGATGCCATTAAAAGGTAATTTACCACCTTCACAAGTGCAGTTTCAGTGCTATGATGGGGTCGATATAGGCCGATAGTTTTTTATATTTTCTGGGTCAAGGTTGGGCTTTTTCTAGAGAGGCTTTATTACTGCCACTTTTAGTGAGTTTGGTACACATCCGGTGGATAGAGAGCCATTTATTATGTTCAACATAGGAGGACCAAGCACAGGAAGCAGCTCTTTCAGTAGTTTAGTTGGAATAGGGTCCAGTATGCAGCTTGAAGGTTTAGAGGCCATGATTATTTTCATCATTGTATCAAGAGATATAGTACTAAAAGACTTGAGTGTCTCTTGATCCTAGGTCCTTGCAGAGTTGTGTAGACTCAGGACAACTGAGCTTTGAAGGAATACGCAGATTTAAAGAGGAGTCCGTAGTTTGCTTTCTAATAATCATGATTTTTTCCTCAAAGAAGTTCATGAATTTATTACCGCTGAAGTGAAAGACATTCTCTTGGGGAATGCTGCTTTTTAGTTAGCTTTGCAACAGTATCAAAAATAAATGTTGGATTGTTCTTATTTTCCTCAATTAAGTTGCAAAAATAGGATGATCGAGCAGCAGTGAGGGCTCTTCGATACTGCACGGTACTATTTTTCCAAGCTAGTCGGAAGACTTCCAGTTTGGTGTGGCGCCATTTCCGTTCCATTTTTCTGAAAGCTTGATTCAGAGCTCGGGTATTTTCTGTATACCAGGGAGCTAGTTTCTTATGATAATTGTGTTTTGTTTTTAGGGGTGCAACTGCATCTAGGGTATTGTGCAAGGTTAAATTGAGTTCCTCAGTTAGGTGGTTAACGGATTTTTGTCCTCTGACGTCCTTGGGTAGACAAAGGGAGTCTGGAAGGGCATCAAGGAATCTTTGTGTGGTCTGTGAATTTATAGCAGGACTTTTGATGTTCCTTGGTTGGGGTCTAAGCAGATTATTTGTTGCAATTGCAAACATAACAAAATGGTGGTCCAATTGTCCAGGATTATGAGGAAAAACATTAAGATCCACAACATTTATTCCATGGGACAAAACTAGGTCCAGAGTATGACTGTGGCAGTGAGTAGGTACAGAGACATGTTGGACAAAACCCACTGAGTCAATGATTGCTCCGAAAGCCTTTTGGAGTGGGTCTGTGGACTTTTCCATGTGAATATTAAAGTCACCAAAAGTTTGAATATTATCTGCTATGACTACAAGGTCCGATAGCAATTCAGGGAACTCAATGAGGAACGCTGTATATGGCCCAGGAGGCCTGTAAACAGTAGCTATAAAAAGTGATTGAGTAGGCACTAAACAAACTTTTATATGTTCAGGCTATAAAACTTGCTTGTCACAAATTCCACAGAATTGCATTTGCCTAGTTGAGGGCTTTGGTTAACAGTACAACCACAAGATGGCAGTCTAATTATTGGGAAAGACTGCTGCATTGCTTAATCCTCTTCCGCAACGAGAGGGGTGGAATGAGGTGACTCATTCATCCTGGACAAATGGAAATTCTACATTTTTACCAATAGTGAGTTCAGTTTACCCCCCCCCCCCACACCACCACCACTGTTTAATGGAGCACAGATTCTAGCTCAAACCAGAAACCATAGTGTAAACGGTACCACCTGTGTCAGGAGGATCCAGACCTTTTTGGCAGAGGCCGTACTATGCTATTATACAAGACTATTTCCCCAATCGTAAAATGCCTCCGTCACAAACCCCAGTACGAACATGGGAACGCTTCTAACAATTATCCCATTGCTGCATCCATTTGCCGTTATTGGTCACTCTACATATGCGCTAGACTTCATTGGCTAGAGTAGAATTTATAGTACCGTCACATACAGGGACCTATAATAACGAACATCAGATGTTCTAAGCCAGCATCACTAAAATATCACGTTTGACGTGAAACTGTGTTTCACTATGTTTGTTTCCATAAAGAGACTAAAATAAAAAAATAAACAAAGTCCCTGCGTTTCAAGTAGGCTTGAATTTAGTACAAGCTTTCTAACCCCAATTATTCTCATTTTGGAAATGTCTTTAGCAGTCTTGTCGTGACTTGTTTACTGCGCTGACAGAAATCCAGTGCCTGGGTTTGCGAAAGCGCCATTGGTCCATCTCGCGTGCGGATCCAGTCCGGCCATTTCTTCCCTCCAAAACTCATCCTTGCTGCAGGGAGGAACATTGAGCATCCGTCTCACTGTATTCAGGAAAACGGATATATACAGTACTTTTTATTTTTTTTATTTTTACTTTTCATTAGCTTATGTTCGAAACCTTTTATATCATCTATTATATGCACAAGGGGTTTCAACGCGGAACCTTCTAGCTATCATCTGTCTCAAGGAGGGCGCGGGTTTTTCAGTTGTAAAGGGAAGTCGTCTCATTTTATTTCCTGCGCCAAAAAAAATGCAAGACATGGTCAGTACAATAAAACCTCGGTAAGCTATGTTTTCCATACTTGGTCAAACTGTACTTTATGTGAATTGCGGCCCTGCGCTTTGTAATTGAAGTCAAATTGTTTCTAGAAAAGCCTTTCCAGTCAAGTGTTCACAAGGCATCCTCAGACACTAGGGAAGGCTACTTCTGTTTATGCCCTACCTGACCAATGCCTACCTGAGAAACCGATGGCAGTAATTCTGCTGCATTTGCTAGTGCCTAATGGACTACAATGATTTCATGTCTTCATTTCAAATGGTTGTCTTAGTTGTACAATGTCAAAAACTATCTTTCGATTAAGTGAAGTAGTCTATATGAGGAAGAAATGAGTTGGTGAGTGACGTACACAAGTTGCATCATCACGCTGCCACTATATACCTTCTCACATGTGATTGTCATGCACTGTGTACAATACCTTTTCCCACCGAGCAGTAGCCTACAACGATATTCTGCATGAGAATCCATCCCATAAGGGAATTTAGCCAGATGCAATGAAGGTCAGAATATGACATTGCAGTGAGGTTTTTAAACACAGACTTGAATTAACCAAAAGGGCATTGCCTGGAGGGCGGGATTCACAATCACAATGTTGTAATTATCTGCCTGTCACTACATGGTATTTGGTATTTTATTAGGATCCCCATTAGCTGTTGCAAAAGCAGCAGCTACTTTTCCTGGGGTCCACATAGAACATGAAACATAATACAGAACATCAATAGACAAGAACAGCTCAAATACATATATTTTTTTTCAAATGCACGTAGCCTACATATCAATACATACAGACAAACTATCTAGGTTAAATAGGGGAGAGGCGTTGTGCCGCGAGGTGTTGCTTTATCTGTCTAAAATAACAGGTTTGCTGTTTATTTGAGCAATATGAGATGGAAGGAAGTTCCATGCAATTAGGGCTCTATATAGTACTGTATGCTCTCTTGAATTTGTTCTGGATTTGGGGACCATGAAAAGACCCCTGGTGGCATGTCTGGTGGGATAAGTGTGTGTGTCAGAACTTTGTGTAGGCATTCACATCCCTGAACAGATTAAGCTTTGCTAGCACTATTCATTGATTGTCATTTTTGGGGGACTGAGGAGAGGAGACCTGCTCAAGGTGTCCTCATTTAATTTCATGATGGTCAAGTGTCAGATCCCCCTTCTCATTCATGTGATTTAGAAGGCAAAACTGATCCTAGACCAGCTATCTTATTAAACACAGAGACCTTTTCATCTTTCTGATGACTTGTTTCATTAACAAATTGTGACACAATTGGAACCCTTGAGCTGTTTTTAATGGGTCAATTATAGTAGTTTGCTGAGAACCTGTGCTTCTGAAGGACCCTGTTTAACGTCAGGTTTAACGAGACTGTACGTTAAATGAAATGTTCAGTCCATTCTACTATTGTAAATACAATATTCAGGGTGCAATAGTCATCTTTTTGTATTGTTTTATTGTTGTACACCTTCACAATGCACTACCTTTAGCTCCACAGGCCTTTCACTGTCAAATCAGACTGATCCTATAGGCCTAGTTACAATGCACATCCACATCACATGATTGCCTTCCCATTTAAGTTCTATTGTCCAACTGAGTGAGTGTTTTAAGACTGTTTGCTCATGTGCCAGTGTTACAATGTGCCAGTGGAAGCGGATGCAATACTTTTGTCATCACATATGAAAGTGATACCATAGGAAATGGATTCTCATCTGTATTAACCTCATTGCCAGTAGTTCAGTTCATCTCACCTTCTTCACCTCTCCCAGTCAACCAATCACTGTGCGCTTATTACCTGTTAATATCACGCAGTAGTTGTTCCCTGATAGGAATGAAGCCCCTGTGTTCTCTTCCAGTAATGTGATCTACATGGGTCTGTTTTCCACCTGCTTAATTATGGAACAGAAATGGTGATCAGCAGCACCCTTGGAGCAGCAGACCATCAGTACTGTTGAACAGTGATAATGATGACGGACAGTCTGGTCACTAACACTGTGATAATGATGACTGACAGTCTGGTCACTAACACTGTGATAATGATGACTGACAGTCTGGTCACTAACACTGTGATAATGATGACTGACAGTCTGGTCAATAACACTGTGATAATGATGACTGACAGTCTGGTCAATAACACTGTGATAATGATGACTGACAGTCTGGTCAATAACACTGTGATAATGATGACTGACAGTCTGGTCAATAACACTGTGATAATGATGACTGACAGTCTGGTCAATAACACTGTGATAATGATGACTGACAGTCTGGTCACTAACACTGTGATAATGATGACGGACAGTCTGGTCAATAACACTGATAATGATGACTGACGGTCTGGTCAATAACACTGATAATGATGACTGACAGTCTGGTCAATAACACTGTGATAATGAGGACTGACAGTCTGGTCAATAACACTGTGATAATGATGACTGATAGTCTGGTCAATAACACTGATAATGATGACTGACAGTCTGGTCAGTAACACTGATAATGATGACTGACAGTCTGGTCACTAACACTGTGATAATGATGATGGACAGTCTGGTCAATAACACTGATAATGATGACTGACAGTCTGGTCAATAACACTGTGATAATGATGCCTGACAGTCTGGTCACTAACACTGTGATAATGATGACTGACAGTCTGGTCAATAACACTGTGATAATGATGACTGACAGTCTGGTCACTAACACTGATAATGATGACTGACAGTCTGGTCAGTAACACTGATAATGATGACTGACAGTCTGGTCACTAACACTGTGATAATGATGATGGACAGTCTGGTCAATAACACTGATAATGATGACTGACAGTCTGGTCAATAACACTGTGATAATGATGACTGACAGTCTGGTCAATAACATTGTGATAATGATGACTGACAGTCTGGTCAGTAACACTGACAATGATGACTGACAGTCTGGTCACTAACACTGTGATAATGATGACTGACAGTCTGGTCAGTAACACTGACAATGATGACTGACAGTCTGGTCAATAACACTGTGATAATGATGACTGACAGTCTGGTCAGTAACACTGACAATGATGACTGACAGTCTGGTCAATAACACTGTGATAATGAGGACTGACAGTCTGGTCAATAACACTGATAATGATGACTGACAGTCTGGTCACTAACACTGTGATAATGATGACTGACAGTCTGGTCACTAACACTGTGATAATGATGACTGACAGTCTGGTCAATAACACTGTGATAATGATGACTGACAGTCTGGTCACTAACACTGATAATGATGACGGACAGTCTGGTCAGTAACACTGACAATGATGACTGACAGTCTGGTCAATAACACTGTGATAATGATGACTGACAGTCTGGTCAATAACACTGTGATAATGATGACTGACAGTCTTGTCAATAACACTGTGATAATGATGACTGACAGTCTGGTCAATAACACTGTGATAATGATGACTGACAGTCTGGTCAATAACACTGTGATAATGATGATGGACAGTCTGGTCACTAACACTGTGATAATGATGACTGACAGTCTGGTCAATAACACTGTGATAATGATGACGGACAGTCTGGTCACAAACACTGATAATGATGACTGACAGTCTGGTCAATAACACTGTGATAATGAGGACTGACAGTCAGTCTGGTCAATAACACTGATAATGATGACTGACAGTCTGGTCAATAACACTGTGATAATGATGACTGACAGTCTGGTCAATAACACTGTGATAATGAGGACTGACAGTCTGGTCAATAACACTGTGATAATGATGACTGACAGTCTGGTCACTAACACTGTGATAATGATGACTGACAGTCTGGTCAATAACACTGTGATAATGATGACTGACGGTCTGGTCAATAACACTGTGATAATGATGACTGACGGTCTGGTCAATAACACTGATAATGATGACTGACAGTCTGGTCAATAACACTGTGATAATGATGACTGACAGTCTGGTCAATAACACTGTGATAATGATGACTGACAGTCTGGTCAATAACACTGTGATAATGATGACTGACAGTCTGGTCAATAACACTGTGATAATGATGACTGACAGTCTGGTCAATAACACTGTGATAATGATGACTGACAGTCTGGTCAATAACACTGTGATAATGATGACTGACAGTCTGGTCACTAACACTGTGATAATGATGACTGACAGTCTGGTCAATAACACTGTGATAATGATGACGGACAGTCTGGTCAATAACACTGATAATGATGACTGACAGTCTGGTCAATAACACTGTGATAATGATGACTGACAGTCTGGTCAATAACACTGTGATAATGATGACTGACAGTCTGGTCAATAACACTGTGATAATGATGACTGATAGTCTGGTCAATAACACTGTGATAATGAGGACTTACAGTCTGGTCAATAACACTGTGATAATGAGGACTGACAGTCTGGTCACTAACACTGTGATAATGATGACTGACGGTCTGGTCAATAACACTGTGATAATGATGACTGACGGTCTGGTCAATAACACTGTGATAATGATGACTGACAGTCTGGTCAATAACACTGTGATAATGATGACTGACAGTCTGGTCAATAACACTGTGATAATGATGACTGACAGTCTGGTCAATAACACTGTGATATTGATGACTGACGAGGTATTATTGTACATGAACCTGGCATATGCCTCATCTAAACAAAATAGATAGTCTGCTTATGAAACATGGGACCAACACTTTACATGTTGCGTTTTAATATTTCTGTTCAGTATATACAGTGGGGCAAAAAAGTATTTAGTCAGCCACCAATTGTGCAAGTTCTCCCATTTAAAAAGATGAGAGAGGCCTGTACTTTTCATCATAGGTACACTTCAACTATGACAGACAAAATGAGAAAAAAAAATCCAGAAAATCACATTGTAGGATTTTTTAATGTTCAACAGTCTGATGGTCTGGTGATAGAAGCTGTTCAACAGTCTGATGGTGATAGAAGCTGTTCAACAGTCTGATGGTGATAGAAGCTGTTCAACAGTCTGATGGTAATAGAAGCTGTTCAACAGTCTGATGGTGATAGAAGCTGTTCAACAGTCTGATGGTAATAGAAGCTGTTCAACAGTCTGATGGTAATAGAAGCTGTTCAACAGTCTGATGGTCTGGTGATAGAAGCTGTTCAACAGTCTGATGGTAATAGAAGCTGTTCAACAGTCTGATGGTAATAGAAGCTGTTCAACAGTCTGATGGTCTGGTGATAGAAGCTGTTCAACAGTCTGATGGTAATAGAAGCTGTTCAACAGTCTGATGGTAATAGAAGCTGTTCAACAGTTTGATGGCCTGGTGATAGAAGCTGTTCAACAGTCTGATGGTGATAGAAGCTGTTCAACAGTCTGATGGTCTGGTGATAGAAGCTGTTCAACAGTCTGATGGTGATAGAAGCTGTTCAACAGTCTGATGGTAATAGAAGCTGTTCAACAGTCTGATGGTGATAGAAGCTGTTCAACAGTCTGATGGTCTGGTGATAGAATCTGTTCAACAGTCTGATGGTAATAGAAGCTGTTCAACAGTCTGATGGTAATAGAAGCTGTTCAACAGTCTGATGGTAATAGAAGCTGTTCAACAGTCTGATGGTCTGGTAATAGAACCTGTTCAACAGTCTGATGGTCTGGTAATAGAACCTGTTCAACAGTCTGGTGATTGAAGCTTTTCAACAGTCTGATGGTGATAGAAGCTGTTCAACAGTCTGATGGTGATAGAAGCTGTTCAACAGTCTGATGGTAATAGAAGCTGTTCAACAGTCTGATGGTAATAGAAGCTGTTCAACAGTCTGATGGTGATAGAACCTTTTCAACAGTCTGATGGTGATAGAACCTGTTCAACAGTCTGATGGTAATAGAAGCTGTTTAACAGTCTGATGGTAATAGAAGCTTTTCAACAGTCTGATGGTGATAGAACCTGTTCAACAGTCTGATGGTGATAGAACCTGTTCAACAGTCCCAGTCTTTGTGGCGAGGACTATGATTTAGTATTTCACTGAGCTGAACACTAATAACGACATGTGACCAATGTTTAGTCTTTCTATCACCCTCTTGTCTAATGATTAGTGTTGTTTACTCAGTGCTCCTGCTTTACTGTCTGCAGGCGGGCTGGACTGGCTCCAGAGTTCAATTTAATGAACCTTGATAAGTCAAGAAACAGATGTCTGCACAGATGGCTCTAATTCAGATTTATTTTAATTATACAATGAAATTCTCTCCCTTGATAGTGTATAGCGGTGTGAAACCTCATACTGTTGAATCCATATTGTGTCATCCTCTTCCATACAAAACAATGCTACAGTGTATCCTGCTGAATTCCCTGCCATAGCCACTCACAGAGACCGTTATTGACACGTCTCCAAGTGGATGGTTTGGATTCTGGAAGGAAAACAAAAACCATCTGACATTCTTGAGCTTTGCTGTCTGGTGAAATCTTGATAAGATAAAACAGATTAGAGATTGATAGGACAGCGTTGAGGTTGTGTCACAGCTGACAATCAATAGCTCTGACCAATCCCTGAGATCTGTAAGACCATGGGTTTAAAAATAATTAGTCAAAGACTCAGCTTATGCAAAAAGATAGTACAGTTTATTCACCAGAACGTTCTGAAGTCCATTATACAAAGACATGCATTTTTATAGCTGTGCACATACTTCCACACAAACAGTATGCATCCTACGCACATACATACACACAAACAGTAGGTGAGTTTTATCTTTCTCCGTAGTTCTCACCACTGTGTATCACTACCCAGCCGACAGTTCCATTCCCCCCAGATTAGGGAAACCTTGAAGTACTCCCTATGCTCTCATAGGTTCCTCCGAGGCCTAGCCAGGTCGGTCCAAACACAGTTTAATTGTTCTCGCTTTTTCCCTCGGCACACACATACAAGTTCAAATCCTAAGCTACGCCTTGCTCAGACAGTCTTTGTTTTCCCACTATACAAATACATTGTTTAATCTAATTCTGGCTAAAACTACACACGTCATCAGATTATAATTTTATGATTCTAATCAATTTCATACAATTATAAGGTTTCAGAGTGGAATTATTTTATCATTATCTTTTAACATATATATTATTTTATCAGGTTGATAGGACAGAGTTGAGGTTTCATGTGCGAGGTTGATTGGACAGGGTTGAGATTTCATGTGCGAGGTTGATAGGACAGGGTTGAGGTTGATAGGATACAGTTGAGGATTCATATGTGTGGTTGATAGGACAGAGTTGAGGTTGATAGGACAGAGTTGAGGTTGATAGGAAAGAGTTGAGGTTGATAGGAAAGAGTTGAGGTTGATAGGACATGGTTGAGGTTGAGAGGACAAAGTTGAGGTTGATAGAACAGAGTTGAGGATTCATGTGTGTAGTTGATAGGACAGAGTTGAGTTTGATAGGACAGAGTTGAGGATTCATGAGTGTGGTGTGTGGTTGATAGGACAGGGTTGAGGTTGATAGGACAGGGTTGAGGTTGATAGGACATGGTTGAGGTTGATAGGACAGAGTTGAGGTTGATAGGACATGGTTGAGGTTGATAGGACAGAGTTGAGGATTCATGTGTGTGGTTGATAGGACAGAGTTGAGGATTCATATGTGTGGTTGATAGGACAGGGTTGAGGTTGATAGGACAGGGTTGAGGTTGATAGGACAGAGTTGAGGATTCATGTGTGTGGTTGATAGGACAGAGTTGAGGATTCATATGTGTGGTTGATAGGACAGGGTTGAGGTTGATAGGACAGGGTTGAGGTTGATAGGACAGGGTTGGGGTTGATAGGACAGAGTTGAGGTTGATAGGACATGTTTGAGGTTGATAGGACATGTTTGAGGTTGATAGGACATGGTTGAGGTTGATAGGACATGTTTGAGGTTGATAGGACAGGGTTGAGGTTGATAGGACAGGGTTGAGGTTGATAGGACAGAGGTGAGGTTGATAGTACAGAGTTGAGGATTCATGTGTGTGGTTGATAGGACAGAGTTGAGATTGAGAGGACAGGGTTGAGGTTGATAGGACAGAGTTGAGGTTGAGAGGACAGGGTTGAGGTTGATAGGACAGAGTTGAAGATTCATGTGTGTGGTGTGTGGTTGAGAGGACAGAGTTGAGGTTGAGAGGACAGAGTTGAGGTTGAGAGGACAAGGTTGAGGTTGATAGGACAGAGTTGAAGATTCATGTGTGTGGTTGATAGGACAGAGTTGAGGATTCATATGCTTGATAGGACAGAGACGAGTTTGATAGGACAGAGTTGAGTTTGATATGACAGGGTTGAGGTTGATAGGACAGAGTTGAGGATTCATATGCGTGGTTGATAGGACAGAGTTGAGTTTGATAGGACAGGGTTGAGGTTGATAGGACAGAGTTGAGGATTCATGAGTGTGGTGTGTGGTTGATAGGACAGGGTTGAGGTTGATAGGACAGGGTTGAGGTTGATAGGACAGAGTTGAGGTTGATAGGACAGGGTTGAGGTTGATAGGGCAGGGTTGAGGTTGATAGGACAGAGTTGAGGATTCATGTGTGTGGTTGATAGGACAGAGTTGAGGTTGATAGGACATGGTTGAGGTTGATAGGACAGAGTTGAGGTTGAGAGGACAGGGTTGAGGTTGATAGGACAGAGTTGAAGATTCATGTGTGTGGTGTGTGGTTGATAGGACAGAGTTGAGGTTGAGAGGACAGAGTTGAGGTTGAGAGGACAAGGTTGAGGTTGATAGGACAGAGTTGAAGATTCATGTGTGTGGTTGATAGGACAGAGTTGAGGATTCATATGCTTGATAGGACAGAGACGAGTTTGATAGGACAGAGTTGAGTTTGATAGGACAGGGTTGAGGTTGATAGGACAGAGTTGAGGTTGATAGGACAGAGTTGAGTTTGATAGGACAGGGTTGAGGTTGATAGGACAGAGTTGAGGTTGATAGGACAGAGTTGCGGTTGATAGGACAGAGTTGAGGATTCATGTGTGGTTGATAGGACAGAGTTGAGTTTGATAGGACAGAGTTGAGTTTGATAGGACAGAGTTGAGTTTGATATGACAGGGTTGAGGTTGATAGGACAGAGTTGAGGATTCATATGCGTGATAGGACAGAGACGAGTTTGATAGGACAGAGTTGAGGTTGATAGGACAGAGTTGAGGATTCATGTGTGTGGTGTGTGGTTGATAGGACAGAGTTGAGGTTGATAGGACAGGGTTGAGGTTGATAGGACAGGGTTGAGGTTGATAGTACAGGGTTGAGATTTCATGTAGGGATTTGACAAATTTAACATTTTGCTTAACTTTTATGCTACCATTTTTTTATTGCTCAAACATGAAAAATAACATAAAATTACGTGATTCACAATTCAGAAATGGTCCTGCGTATGCCCATAAGTGGCAATGCAGTTCAACCTACTGCAGTCCTGGCAACCTACCAGACAACACTCACGTTACTACTGTCCTCCACCCACTCACAAACGATGGTATTAATGCCGTTTCACGTTCTCTGTTGTCTCTCTCCTCCACGCACTCAGTTTTCAGTACATGGGACTTCATGGCTCACTTCGCATCAATGTGATGGCTCACCGCAGAGATGTATGACTGTGTGTTCATAGACGTTCAACAATATGTATGACACCATGTATGGTGTTTAAGAGCTCGTGGGGGTAGTTTTACAACAGTGAACATTTGGTAGTATAGCCTATTTGGAACGAATAAGGAAGAGTGCTGAGGTCATTGGCTTAGTGTTCTCCATTATGCCTTTATGTTTATCAGAAGGTCCTCAAGGAAAAAGGATACCTTACAGAATCCGTGGCATTGGTGTTTTTTCAAATGTATTACACAGTCACATGGCTAATAAAATATCAGAGATGATATACGGCGTGGTGTTACATTTACATTTTAGTCATTTAGCTGCAGACTCTCTTATCCAAAGTGACTTACAGTAGCATTAAGGGTTAAGTGCCTAGCTCAAATCTACAGATTTTTCACCGTGTCGGCTCTGGGATTCAAAACCAGAGATCTTTCGGGTTACTGGCTCAAGTCTCTAACCGCTAAGCTGCGTGGCGCACCATTGTTGAATTTAGTAATTTAGTAATCCATTTCCACCTTGCATTTCTGCAAACCTACGATTGTGCAGATGTTGTTCATAGTTTACTTATTCACTAAGTTTGATAGGACAGAGTTGAGATTGATAGGACAGGGTAGAGGTTGATAGGACAGGGTAGAGGTTGATAGGACAGGGTAGAGGTTGATAGGACAGGGTAGAGGTTGATAGGACAGGGTAGAGGTTGATAGGACAGGGTAGAGGTTGATAGGACAGGGTAGAGGTTGATAGGACAGGGTAGAGGTTGATAGGACAGGGTAGAGGTTGATAGGACAGGGTAGAGGTTGATAGGACAGGGTAGAGGTTGATACGACAGAGTTGAAGTTGATAGGACAGGGTAGCGGTTGATATCAACTCAACCATAAAGGCCTGATTTGGTGGAGTGCTTCAGAGATGGTTGTCCTTCTGGAAGTTTAGCCCATTTACACAGAGGATCTCTGGAGCTCTGTCAGAGTAACCATCAGGTTATTGGTCACCTCCCTGACCCCAATTGCTCAGTTTGGCCTGGCGGCCAACTCTACATAAGTATTCAGACTCTTTGCAATGAGGCTTGAAATGGAGCTCAGGTGCATCCTGTTTCCATTGATCATCCTTGAGATGTTTATACAACTTGATTGGAGTCCTCTGACATGTTTTGGAAAGACACACACACCTGTCTATATAAAGTCCCACTTTTGACAGTGCACGTCAGAGCAAAAACTAAGCCATGAGGTCAAAGGAATTGTTCGTAGAGCTCCGAGACAGGATTGTGTCGAGGCACAGATCTGGGGAAAGGTACCAAAACATTTCTGCAGCATTGAAGGTCCCCAAGAACACAGTGGCCTCCATCATTCTTAAACTGAAGATCCAAATTACTGAAACAGTTTAACCCTTTTTATCAATAATTTCTTCGTTGTCCCTCTGCAGCAGACATGTGGTGAGCAATATGTTTGGAACTCCGAATCGCTATTGAATTGCAGTATCTAATCTCAATAGCATACATACAGAATCGTGATACCTATAGAATCGCAACAGGTATCGTATCGGCACCTAAGTATCGTGAGGTCCCTGGCGTGAGGTCCCTGGCGTGAGGTCCCTGGCGTGAGGTCCCTGGCGTGAGGTCCCTGGCGTGAGGTCCCTGGCAATTCCCAGCCCTACTAGTATATCTCCCCATGTTATGAAACGAAACAATTGTTGAAGAAAGAGCTGATCAATCTGAAAGTCTCAATCTTGTTTGGAATCGTGTACTCTTCCTTTGTGCAGCTCAAATGAAGGAAAATGAAAACGTGACTAACATTAATGGTAAAGCACTGCATCAATCACTTTTTATTTGTGTTTATTTTGTCCTTGGGTTGTCTTGTCTTGGCTAATTAAGTCTGTCCCATTAAGGGGATTTAACCATCACATGTTATAATGGACCTATTGGATTTGACAGCCTTGGAGCAGGCAGCATCAACAACTTTTTAACAGCTGGAGAGAAGAGAGTGAGAGAGGGTATTTACACTGATTTATTACTGTCCTCTATCAATCCTTGACACAGGAAAGACATGATGATTTGACTCTAATCTAATTTAACTGAAGGGTTTTATTCAGTGTTGAAAGTGGAGGGTATACGCTTAATACCCACTTAATCGCCACTGATACGTGTCAAAGTAGTGTAGTGGAGGGTATACACCTTATCAATTAATAGAGCTGATGGAACAGATTGAGAATGTTATTAAGCTTAAAATGTTGATAAACTATTGTTTGAATGTGCACAAGGCAGGAGGCCTATATGTGAATGTTTCAAAATGCAATTTTCCGAGAAACACTGTTCTAAAATGTGCACCGTGGTTTCATGGACAGAGATAGAAATGTCTGTTATAAAGAGGGGAGATCTAAAGATGCAACAACTATTATGGGCTGTTGTTAATATGACTTGGATAATGCCTTTGGCTGCTAGACAATGAAAGGGGGTGGCAGGGTAGCCTAGTGGTTAGAGCCCCTGAACAAGGCAGTTAACTTACTGTTCCTAGGCCGTCATTGTAAATAAGAATTAGTTCTTAACTGACTTGCCTAGTTAAATAAAAAATAAAGTTCACAGAACCAGAAGAACACATAATGAGTAAGTCGTTATAAAAGAATTGCCTCCACGTTTCTATGGTGGGATTTTGTCCATAGGCTTCTACTTTGAAGCAAGGTAAGATGCCTCATCATATGAAATAAAACGTCCAGGTTTCAAACAATTACGGAATAGGAAAAATATAGCGATGCTAATGATAGATGGTAGATGGAACGGCTTTCCCAAAAACCTTCTCTATTAATTGTTAACCCGCTACAAAGCTAGCCTATGCCTACCTGTCAGAATGATATGATTATATCATCAATCCAGTACATCTATCCAGTGGCTATTTATTTTGCAAACTCCATCTCATGTGCTAATCAAACAGTAGTGCTAGGTGCCTGCACACTTGAATTAAACTGGAACTACTCTCAGAAATCAAAAATGTATTAGATTTTTACTTAGACCTCAAAAGTGGTCTCCCTGGTGTGGTTTAAGCATTGGTATGGACTTAGAACATACAATTGTGTTGTTTTTCTGTAAAATAAGTAAAATAAAAAATTGTGACTTTGAGAACACAAATCTGGAAAAAATTGGAGAGAATCTGAAACCTGTGAAATTCTGGCTCAGTTCATCTGTTTCAATTAGTAGGCCTACTATATATATATATATATATGCCATTTATAAATATATATGCCATTTATAAATATATATGCCATTTAGCAGACGCTTTTATCCAAAGCGACTTACAGTCATGTGTGCATACATTCTACGTATGGGTGGTCCCGGGAATCGAAACCCACTACCCTGGCGTTACAAGCGCCATGCTCTACCAACTGAGCTACAGAAGGACCAGTACTGAACAGTACAGCTTGGGTTCGCCTGACTGTGAAAGACCAATATGGGCTTCATCATTTTAGATCATTCAGAGTTTATGTCACTGCTTCTCATAGAATTGTTCACGAAGGGGGCCTTTGTCCTTCCCCGGGCCGTTTAGAAATGTTTGGGTGAAATTAGAGTCCAGGCTCCACGACCACTGGGTTTACCGTAGCTCCAAAGTCTCATCGCTTTTACAACATGCTCTTTGTGATTTTAGCTGATGTTATCCCTTTGCCCGTTTTGACTGGTTTTGAACTGAGGATAGGACATGTTTGGATATTCAAATGTTAAGAAGTTGAGATTTTCCTAAAGCCATCTAGAACTGTGTGAGGACGAACTCCCACTATTGGTAAAGAGGATCTAGCCAGTCCATGTATTCTGGTTATTTCTCAGTCTGTTCTTATGTGTCAGTGTAAACACCTCTAACGTAGCAGTAAGAGACTTGCATGCAAAGGCATTCTGGGGATGTTTTGCATGCTGTTCATTGCAGTGTTATCAATTGGCTTTGTTTGGTGTCATTTCTCCTGGTTGTCAAAAGAACCAAGAGCAAGGTCCTGCTGGGTAACTGATGTTTGACTAGGGTCTGTCACCAATCCACTGGACACAAGTGTCATTCAGTGTCCCTACTTGGAGCTGCTCAAGGCATTCTTTAGACCAAACTGTAAAAAGTGACAATGTGCTACTGTTCAGTCAATGTGAATCAAACACAGTCAATATTCAGATTCAAACTCAAACAGGAACCAGCTATTTGAAATGTCCTCATTTCATATTTTTCTCTGAATGACGCGAATACCTAGAATTTTGTGAGAAGTTGAGCTACAAGGATTAGATGGGAAGAATTCAACTTCCCTTTCAAGCTGAACATAACATAGCTCGCTTTCTGTATGCATTAGCTTAGCGCTTGATGATTACAACAGTTCTCAGTACAGAGGAAGTGTTGACTTCTGTTGTTTCATCAACATTAGCCTAATCAGCTCACAACTTCTGTCTCCAGACTAGCCTATAGTGAGTGGCCTAATATACAGTCAGGTCTGTAATTGTTGGCACCCTTAATCATAGCTGCGGGAAGTGCTGAAGGTGTTGCAGCACCCCCTGGTGGCGAGGTGGCAAAACTGCAAGCACCTGTGTTGCAATTTTTAAACAATGAATACATAATTTCTCTGTTAAATTATTATTGTGAATAATAATGAGATTGGGGAGAGTGAAAATGGCATTTTATTACACCTTCACTTATACACTTTAAATGTGTGATTTCGTTACTTTTGTGTTAATTGGGCTCAAAACCATTCCATATATGTATACACAACAGTCAGCCGTTTGTCTTGTCAATTTGACTGTGTTCAGGTTTGTTTGTAATTGGTTTATGTCTTGAAAGGTGGTCTGTTTTGAATAGTGGGAGAGGAATGCTTGGAAGAGGTAGACATGCTATATGCTCTGCGGGAAAAGTGTTTTTGTTTTAATCTTTTAGCATGGTCTGTTTTAACCTCTTTAAAACCATCTGTTTTATAGCCTAATAAATATTTATTTAATTCTGACAATTGTCAGTCCAGTTATTCTTGTTTAATCTCTTGATTTGTACGGGGTACGGCCAGCTGTGTCACAGGGGGAAGAAACAAAACGTGGGATATTTATATATGGGTCCCATTGTGCATGTAGAGCTCACAGCTCTGTGATGTGTTCTTATATATATATTCAGTTGTGGGGGTTTGGATTCGGACACGGACTCTGCTGTACAATAGACAGTTCAGTTTGTGTTAAGTCAGGCCTCTCTGTCCTTCTCGCTCTCCCCCCTCTCTCTGTCCCTCTCCCCCAGGACCTAAAATTAATTAAAACCAACCAAATGCGGGGGGGGGTCAGGGCTCCAGTAAAAAGTGAAGTACGATCATGGCAAACACTGCAGTAGCTGTTTTCAAAGTATTTCTGCCTGACGCTGCAACACTGCATGACTGGGGACTGTGCGCACCTGAAGAGCTGAGTGACAGATTCATTTTTAGAAGCGCTGCGCGGAGGCATAAAAGTTGTTCTAATTTTTACTTGAAACATAAGTTTACTGAAGTGAAACTTTGTTGTTGTGTTTCTTGGCTATTTACATCGTTTTGTTCACAAGCTAGGTTGTTTTTCAATGTTTGAGTTTCAACTGCTAGGGAAGAGAAGCAATGGGGATACTAGTCAGACTCTCAATCTCACAGGCATAAACAGGGTTGCCAGGCCAACGCTCTAACCACTAGGCTACCCTGCCGCCCCAATATATAATATATATATTATATATAATATATATAATATAATATATATAACAATATAGCATGGCTAAGGGCTGTTCTTAGGACACAAACCCATGAGGTGCCTTATTGCTATTATAAACGGGTTGCCAACCTAATTAGAACAGTAAAAAGTATATTTTTTGTCATACCCGTGGTATACGGTCTGATATACCGTGGCTTTCAACCAATCAGCATTAATGGCTCAAACCACCCAGTTTATAATTGTGAATAAATCCAGATTGCGCGTGTGCATAACTATAGATAAATCCGACAGGAGAGTTTGAGTGATGAAAGTTTGGCAGAGGATCTCTGTGCAAGAAACACAAACTTTTTTAACCCCTAAAAAATGTATAATAATAATAATTTTAAAAAAACACGGACTAATTTCTAAAAATTAATTTTAGGCTATTTTCTGGGAATTGTGCAATTATTATGTGTCAGATGTCAAGATTACAGACCATTATAAATGGCATATTTGTGAGATTGACTTGTTATTTCAATATACATAGACTACTGACTAAAATCTGGGTTTATAATTGCATTTCACCTTTTATTTTTTTATTTAAGTAGGCAAGTCAGTTAAGAACAAATTCTTATTTACAATGACGGCCTACCAAAAGGCAAAAGGCCTCCTGCAGGTACGTGGGCTGGGATTAAAAATACAAATGAATTAAATAAAAATATAGGACAAAACACATCACGACAAGAGAGACAACACTACATAATTGCCATGGTTTGCTGAGCTAGCCCCTGACATCTAATTTCAGGGAAAAGTCAACAATGAAATTGACATTAAAGGTGGAGCAGTAGATCTGTGACCATGATCACAATGGATAACTTCCAAATGAATGACCTACACATGGCCATTAATAACAGCATGATAACACAGCAACAATAAACTGAAGTTATGGGCTATGTATTACATCTGTTTGCCAGCTCCAGGTAGGCTACACAAGTGACTCCTGTGATATCGTCATTTCAACACATTTATTGTATCAAATGGTAGCCTACAATGGCATATAAATGAATTGCCTATTTGATGGTCAACAGATGCAAATGTATCATTTGCCAGTCAACAGTTTGGACACACCTATTCATTCCAGTTAAAAAAATTAATTTAAAAAAACTATTTTCTACATTGTAAAGTGTCAAACAAATAAAAATATATTTGATATTCTTCAAAGTAGCCACCCTTTGCCTTGATGACAGCTTTGCACACTCTTGGCATTCTCTCAACCAGCTTCATGAGGTGGTCACCTGGAATGCATTTCAATTAACAGGTGTGAATTTCTTTCCTTAATGAGTCCGAGCCAAGCAGTTGTGTTGTGACAAGGCAGGGGTGGGGTGGTATACAGACGATAGCCCTATTTGTTAAAGGACCAAGTCCATATTCTGTCAAGAACAGCTCAAATAAGCAGAGAGAAACAACAGTCCATCATTACCTTAAGACATGAAGGTCAGTCAATCTGGAAAATGTCAAGAACTTTGAAAGTTTCTTGAAGTGCAGTCGCAAAAACCATCAAGCGCTATGATGAAACTGACTCTCATGAGGACCGCCACAGGAAAGCAAGACCCAGAGTTACCTCTGCTGCAGAGGATAAGTTCATTAGAGTTACCAGCCTCAGAAATTGCATCCCAAATAAATGCTTCAGAGTTCAAATAACAGTCACATCTCAAAATCAACTGTTTAGAGCAGACTGCATGAATCAGGCCTTCATGGTCTAATTGCTGCAAAGAAACCACTACTAAAGGACACCAAGAAGAAGAGACTTATTTTGGCCAAGAAACACGAGCAATGGACATTAGACCGGTGGAAATCTTTCCTTTGGTCTGATGAGTCCAAATGTGAGATTTTTGGTTCCAACCGCCGCGTCTTTGTGAGACGCAGAGTAGGGGAATGTATGATCTCTGCATGTGTGGTTCCCCCCGTGAAGCATGGAGGAGGTGTGATGGTGTGGGGGTGCTTTGCTGGTGAGCCTGTCAGTGATTTATTTAGAATTCAAGGCATACTTAACCAGCAGGGCTACCACAGCATTCTGCAGTGATACGTCATCCTATCTGGTGTGCGCTTAGTGGGACTATAATTTGTTTTCTAACAGGTTATTGACTCAACAAACCTTCAGGCTGTGTTTGGGCTATTTCAAATCAAATGATATTGGTCACATACACATGGTTAACAGATGTTAATGCTAGCGAGTGTAGCGAAATGCTTGTGCTTCTAGTTCCGACCGTTCAGTAATATCTAACAAGTAATATAACAGTTTCACAACAACTACATTATACACACAAGTGTAAAGGAATGAATAAGAATATGTACATATAAATATATGGATGAGCGATGGTCATGCGGCATAGGCAAGATAGATGGTATAGAGTACAGTATATACATATGAGATGAGTGATGTAGGACATGTAAACATTATATAAAGTGCCATTGTTTAAAGTGACTAGCGATACATTTATTACATCCACTTTTTTAGTATTAAAGTGGCTAGAGATTTGAGACAGTATGTTGGCAGCAGCCACTCTCCTTGATTTGACCAAGAAGGAGAGTGATCAGATGACCCAACCTCAACCCAATTGACATGGTTTGAGATGAGTTGGACCGCAGAGTGAAGGAAAAGCAGCCTAGAAGTGCTCAGCATACGTGGGAACTCCTTCAAGACTATTGGAAAAGGATTTAAGGTGACGCTGGTTGAGAGAATGCCAAGAGTGTGCAAAGCTGTCATCAAGGCAAAGGGTGGCTACTTTGAAGAATATAAAATATATTTAGATTTATTTAACACTTTTTTTGGTTACTACATGATTCCATATGTGTTATTTCATAGTTTTGATGTCTTCTACAACGTAGTAGACATCTACAATGTATAAGACATCATTCCTAGGCAGAATGTGAGTTTCAAGTTTACAAGTTTCAAGCTTAGCCTAGAATTTATCCAACAATTTCTACCGATCTGAGTGCCATAACGTGCACATTTTCGTGGAACAGTTTAATTTAAATAATAACGCTTTTGTTTTCTCAAAAACATTATCACGTGATTAATAATACAAATTAGAATTAAAATGTTCAAATCTAAAAAGTTTTTAAATTCCACTTATGCGACAGCACTAGCCTCTGCCATGTGGACACACTGATTCACCGTGGGCCGTTGGCAGCTGAATAAATGAGCGCGTTGAACGGAGGGAAAGACTTGGTTAATGTAGCACTTCTTTGACTTACTGTTTTGAGGTGAAGAAAAAAATCACTAAGAAGTTCAGCCAAATAGTGGTGGTGAGTTAAGACAATCAGAAATCAGACATCTCCAAATTTCCTACATTGGCGCGCAGCCGGCAGAGTTAGCCAACTGGTACGCCTGCTCAGGCACTCACTCTCAGTCAACATTAAGAGGACAGAGAAACCAGACACACGCTCATTGCTAACATGAAGCGCTACAAAACAAACTCCGTGTATTGATAAAATGTAGTGTAGGCTGCTACTGTGTACAGGGAGAGGGAGACACTGCAGGTTCATTGGACCCTGAGGACCAGAGATTAATTTCACAGTAGTAACACATAACAGCAGTCTATTCCACTGGTGTGTCTGAAACCAAAGACAGGAACAGACGACTGACTGATGCCAGGTCTACGTCTGGTAGAGTGAATAACGGACTGTGTAAAAAGACATGTTGGGGCTGCAGGGTAGCCTAGTGGTTAGAGCGTTGGACGAGTAACCAAAAGGTTTCATGTTCAAATCCTCGAGCTGACAAGAGCTGTCGTTCTGCCCCTGAACAGCCACTGTTCCTAGGCCGTCATTGAAAATAAGAATTTGTTCTTAACTGACTTGCGTAGTTAAATAAAGGTAAAATGTAAAAAAACATTTGATAGGGTAGAATCAGGGGCCTTGTTTCCAAGCTGCTCCCTTCCACAGGGTATGATTAGTTGTGCGTCTGATCACCACGTTCTTTCCGTGTAACCTTCCTCCATAGTTACAGTAGGCCTAGTTCTTACAGGAAAGAGCTGATTCAGAAGGACTCCTTATTTCAATAACAGGATACATCGGTATAGTCGTAACGACACACCCCTGAGCGTGCCAGTCCCCCCCCACACACACACACACAGAGTTCCATCTATAATTCAGATCCATTTAGCATGTCACCAGCCCCTGTCTTTAACCAACTAGGAACTAAGCTGAGACAAACCCTTAGCCCATTCTGGTAATTATCGCTTTCTAATAGGTCACTTCCTCTTCCTCTGTCTAGGAAGTAGGCATTGGGATATAGGCCTATAGGTCACTTCCTCTTCTGTCTAGGAAGAAGAGAAACGTGGTTAGAGCACAGTACAGTAGAGTTCAGTTCAGTACAGTAGAGCTCAGTTCAGTAGCGTATGTATGAGTACATTTACATTTGAGTCATTTAGCAGACGATTCAAGTTTGGAACATCACAGTAGAGCACAGAACAGTAGAGCAAAATTCAGTACAGCACAGTAGATATGTTCAGTAGAGTACAGTACAATACAGTATATTTTACTGTACTCTAATCTAGTGTGCTGTACTGTACTTTTCTTTACTGTTCTGTGTTGTCCAAATTTGCGAAACATAGACATCTAGGATTGGTCCGGCCTGGGCTGACCAAATCATCACCTGTGGACGTCCGGTGTGGGTCGGTTATCCATGGATGAGGATGTTTGTTGCAGCAAATGGAAAGAGGTTAGGTGGTAGGTGTCAGTAAGAGCCGGGAGAGGTGACATTAACTGGAGAGAGACAGAGAAAAGAGAGAGCGGAAAGGGAGAGGGAGAGGTTGTCCAGACTGTTTTCACAGTCTTGCTTTGACCACCAGATGACAGAAAGAGAAAAAAACAGTTATGAGCTACGGCCTGGACGATACCGGTATCTTGATCTTTTTTCCATTGAAAAAATGAAAACACAAAGCAGATCAAACCTAGGTCCTTTAAAAACCTGCTGTATATAAAATATAGTGTGTTTTAGTTTTTGGAAATAAATAAATGTGAATCCGGACAACAAAATATATATTTTTCCAAACTTAGGGCTGATTTCCCTAAGTTAAATCCACTTCGTGTTTAGTTTCCTTTCAAGGGTACTAAAGAGTATCGTGATACTGGCATCGTACCGGTCTTAATATGAGCTGAGTATAACAGTATGCCAGTGGAAGGGAGGACAGTAGCAGGTGACCCAACTGTGGTTTGTAACTACTATTATTTCCTGTTCTGGCCAATTGATTTGCATTAGGCCTAATGCCGTTACCGATTTGGTAACAGAATTATGAGTTTAATCCCTTAATAATTCTTAAACAAACTTGATATCAGTAAAAACATATAACTATTGGTAGGTCTACCTCTACTTGTTACTCCTGTGAACATTCATTATCCTCCCTCATGAGGGACAGAAATGAGAAGAGACCAGAAATCAAAGTCTTTGCTTATTCCAAATTATTTGAAAATTGGTTGATTTTTTTATTTATTTAACCTTTATTTAACCAGGTAGGCCAGTTGAGAACAAGTACTCATTTACAACTGCGACCTGGCCAAGATAAAGCAAAGCAGTGTGACAAAAACAACAACACAGAGTTACACATAAACAAACGTACAGTCAATAACACAATAGAAAAATCTATGTACAGTGTCTGCAAATGTAGAAGGAGTAGGAAGGTAAGGCAATAAATAGGCCATAGAGGCGAAATAATTACAATTTAGTTTTAACACTGGAGTGATCGATGTGCAGATGAGCAAGTAGTGTGCAAGTAGAGATACTGGGGTTTAAAAGAGCAAGAGGATAAATAACAATATGGGGATGAGGTAGTTGGGTGGGCTATTCACAGATGGGCTGTGTACAGTGATCGGTGAGCTGCTCTGACAGCTGACGCTTGAAGTTCGAGAGGGAGATATAAGTCTCCAGCTTCAGTGATTTTTGCAGTTCGTCATTGGCAGCAGAGAACTGGAAGGAAAGGCGGCCAAAGTAAGTGTTGGCTTTGGGGATGACCAGTGATATATACCTGCTTGAACGCATGCTACTGGTGGGTGTTGCTTTGGTGACCAGTGAGCTGAGATAAGGCGGGGATTTACCTAGCAAAGACTTATAGATGACCTGGGTGAGTGGGTTCGGCGACGAATATGCAGTGAGGGCCAGCCAACGAGTGTTATGATCGTTGAAATGATCAGACCAAGGTGCAGTGTGGTAGGCGTACATTTAATCTTTATTAAAAATGAACACCTAAAAACAATAAAAGGGAAACAAACGTAACGTTCGGTAGGCTACACAAGAGCTGTACAAAAACAACACCCCACAAAACTAAGATGGCAAAACAGGCTGCCTAAGTATGAGTCCCAATCAGAGACAACGATAGACAGCTGTCCCTGATTGAAAACCATACCCAGCCAAAACATAGAAATAAAGAACATAGTTTCCCACCCGAGTCACTCCCTGACCAACCAAACATAGAGAATAAAAAGATCTCTACGGTTAGGGTGTGACAGTACCCCCCTGTCACTATAGGGCAGGGTCCGGGTGGGCATCTATCCTGGTGGCATCTATCCTCGCACCAGAGGCGGGGGACGTCGACCCCAATCCACCTCTGGCCACTTTGGTGGCGCCTCTGGTGCGGGTACCCTCATCGCTGACCCCGGACTGGGGACCCTCGTTGAAGGCCCCGGACTGAGGACCCTCGCTGCAGGCCCTGGACTGGGGACCCTTGCCGCATGCCCCGGACTGGGGACCCTCGTTGAAGGCCCCGGACTGAGGACCCTCGCTGCAGGCCCTGGACTGGGGACCCTTGCCGCATGCCCCGGACTGGGGACCCTCGTTGAAGGCCCCGGACTGAGGACCCTCGTTGAAGGCCCCGGACTGAGGACCCTTGCTGCAGACCCTGAACTGGGGACCCTCGCTGCAGGCTCCGGACTGACCCGTGGTGCAGGCACAGGACTCACCAGGCTGGGAAGACCTACTGGAGGCCTGGTCCGTGGAGCAGGCACAGGATGAACCGGGCTGTGGGGGAGCACTAGAGATCTGGTGCTTATCCTTGGCACCACTCTTCCAGGCTGAATGCCCACTTTAGCTCGGCACATGCGGAGCGCAGGCACAGGACGCACTGAGCTGTCACAGCGCACCGGAGACACAGTGCGCAGAGCCGGCGCAGGATACCCTGGGCCGAAACAGTGCACCGGAGACCAAGAGCGCTGAGCTGGCACAATTTGGCCCGGCTGGATGCCCACTCTAGCGTGACACTTGCTGAGAGCTGGCTCCGAGCTTCACCGGGCTGTGCACGCGCACTGGAGACACTGTGCGCTTTACCGCATAACACGGTGCCTGACCAGTACCACGCTCCTTGCCGTGTGCACGGAGAGTTAGCTCCGCCAACTTCCCCGTGTGTCCCCCCCCCAACTTTGGGGGGAGTGGCTTCTCGGGCTTCCGCCGATGACTTGCCTCCTCATATCGTCGCCGCCTCCTTCGCTGCCTCTATCTCCTTCTTTGGACAACGATATTCTCCAGCCTGCATCCAGGGTCCTTTACCATCCAGGATCTCTTCCCACGTCCACTCGTCCTGTCCACGCTGCTTGGTCCTTCTTTGGTGGGATGTTCTGTTACGATCGTCGAAATGATCGGACCAAGGTGCAGCGTGGTTGACGTACATTTTATCTTTATTAAAAATGAACACCTAAAAACAACAAAAGGAAAATCAACGTAATGTTCGGTAGGCTACACAGAGCTGTACAAAAACAACATCCCACAAAACTAAGATGGAAAAACAGGCTGCCTAAGTATGATTCCCAATCAGAGACAACAATAGACAGCTGTCCCTGATTGACATTTACATTTACATTTAAGTCATTTAGCAGACGCTCTTATCCAGAGCGACTTACAAATTGGTGCATACACCTTATGGCATCCAGTGGAACAGCCACTTGCATCTAAATCTTTTTTGGGGGGTGAGAAGGATTACTTACCCTTACTTACCCTATCCTAGGTATTCCTTGAAGAGGTGGGGTTTCAGGTGTCTCCGGAAGGTGGTGATTGACTCCGCTGTCCTGGCGTCGTGAGGGAGTGTGTTCCACCATTGGGGGCCAGAGCAGCGAACAGTTTTGACTGGGCTGAGCGGGAACTGTACTTCCTCAGTGGTAGGGAGGCGAGCAGGCCAGAGGTGGATGAACGCAGTGCCCTTGTTTGGGTGTAGGGCCTGATCAGAGCCTGGAGGTACTGAGGTGCCGTTCCCCTCACAGCTCCGTAGGCAAGCACCATGGTCTTGTAGCGGATGCGAGCTTCAACTGGAAGCCAGTGGAGAGAGCGGAGGAGCGGGGTGACGTGCGAGAACTTGGGAAGGTTGAACACCAGACGGGCTGCGGCATACCCGGCCAAACCATAGAAATAAAGAACATAGAGTTTCCCACCCGAGTCACACCCTGACCAACCAAACATAGAGAATAAAAAGATCTCTACGGTCAGGGCGTGACAACGGGAGCATACAGGTCGCAGTGGTAGGTGTATATGGGGCTTTGGTGACAAAACGGATGGCAATGTAATAGACTACATCCAGTTTGCTTAGTAGAGTGTTGGAGGCTATTTTGTAAATGACATCGCCAAAGTCAAGGATTGGTAGGATAGTCAGTTTTACGAGGGTATGTTTGGCAGCATGAGTGAAGGAGACTTTGCTGCAAACTAGGAAACCGATTCTAGATTTAATTTTGGATTGGAGATGCTTAATGTGAGTCTGGTGAGTTTACAGTCTAACCAGACACAGGTATTTGTTGTTGTCCACATATTCTATGTCAGAATCGTCCAGAGTAGTGATGCTAGTCAGGCTGGCGGGTGCGGGCAGCAATTGGTTGAAGAACATGCACTTAGTTTTACAAGCATTTAAAAGCAGTTGTAGGCCACGAAAGAAGTGTTGTATGGAATTGAAGCTTGTTTGGAGGTTTGTTAACACAGTGTCCAAAGAAGAGCCAGAAGTATACAGAATGGTGTCGTCTGTGTAGAGGTGGATCAGAGAATCACCAGCAGCAAGTGCGACATCATTGATATATACAGAGAAAAGAGTCAGCTCGAGAATTGAACCCTGTGGCACCCCCATAGAGTCTGCCAGAGGTCCGGACCACAGGCCTTCCGATTTGACACACTGAACTCTATCAGAGAAGTAGTTGGTGAACCACACGAGGCAGTCATTTGAGAAGCCAAGGCTATTGAGTCTGACGATAAGAATGCTATGATTGACAGAGTCGAAAGCCTTGGCGAGGTCGATGAAGAGGGCTGCACAGTACTGTCTTTTATCGATGCCAGTTATGATATCGTTTAGGACCTTGAGCATGGCTGAGGTGCACCCATTACCAGCTCGGAAACCAGATTGCATAGTACGGGTGGGATTCGAAATGGTCGGTGATCTGTTTACTCAGATGACTATAGCGATGTTTCTCTAATACAGTATGATGGCTATATAATGCAACCATTGACTCAGATGACTATAGTGACTATTCATTCCATATCCATTCAAAACAATTGAATAATAATATTGATTAATTAGGTGGGTGCTTATAATTGTCTTGTATTACACATGTATAAGTGTGAAATTATACGCATGTGGGAATTGGAATTGCTTATCCCATCTCCTCCTGAGACACCCTCGGAGAGTGGGGTCACAGCCAAGGTCAGCCATTTGGCGCAATTAGGGTTTAGTGCCTTGCTCAAGGACACTTTGACAGATTTTTAAACTTGTCGGCTCGGGGATTGAACTAGCGACCTTTTGGTTACTGGCCCAACTTTCTAAATGCTAGGCTACCTGCCACCCCCTGGGCTACATTAGAGGCAAGCCTGGCATACAGCCTAAACTTGTTGGTGTTCCTGGTACTGCATAGACACTGTGTCTTGTTGGTGTTCCTGGTACTGCATAGACACTGTCTTGTTGGTGTTCCTGGTACTGCATAGACACTGTCTTGTTGGTGTTCCTGGTACTGCATAGACACTGTCTTGTTGGTGTTCCTGGTACTGCATAGACACTGTCTTGTTGGTGTTCCTGGTACTGCATAGACACTGTGTCTTGTTGGTGTTCCTGGTACTGCATAGACACTGTGTCTTGTTGGTGTTCCTGGTACTGCATAGACACTGTCTTGTTGGTGTTCCTGGTACTGCATAGACACTGTCTTGTTGGTGTTCCTGGTACTGCATAGACACTGTGTCTTGTTGGTGTTCCTGGTACTGCATAGACACTGTGTCTTGTTGGTGTTCCTGGTACTGCATAGACACTGTGTCTTGTTGGTGTTCCTGGTACTGCATAGACACTGTGTCATGTTGGTGTTCCTGGTACTGCATAGACACTGTGTCTTGTTGGTGTTCCTGGTACTGCATAGACACTGTGTCATGTTGGTGTTCCTGGTATTGCATAGACACGGTGTCTCTCTTTGTATTGATTTGGTATCCTCGCCCGATTGGCGTCATTAACTCATTATCATAATGGTAATTAGATGCAGAGGGATTGATGTTGCCTGTGGGATTTGAGATGGCTAGTTTTCCCACTGCAATCGAGACGCTGATTACGCTCATGAATTAAGTGAACACATGGCATTCTGCCACACAACAGAACTGGATAATGTACAAGGTTGAGTGGGTGTCCTGTGTCTCATCTCTGTCTGAGACAAGGGTGATGAGCAAGTTATACTGGGTAGGAGACGGAGACATGCAGAGTAGTGATAGGAGGCCAGGCACCACTGCAGTCCAAGGTGGATCATGAGATACATGCAGAGTAGTGATAGGAGGCCAGACACCACTGTAGTCCAAGGTGGATCATGAGAGACATACAGAGTAGTGATAGGATGCCAGACACCACTGCAGTCCAAGGTGGATCATGAGATACATGCAGAGTAGTGATAGGAGGCCAGACACCACTGCAGTCCAAGGTGGATCATGAGAGACATGCAGAGTAGTGATATGAGGCCAGACACCACTGCAGTCCAAGGTGGATCATGAGAGACATACAGAGTAGTGATAGGAGGCCAGACACCACTGCAGTCCAAGGTGGATCATGAGAGACATGCAGAGTAGTGATAGGAGGCCAGACACCACTGCAGTCCAAGGTGGATCATGAGAGACATGCAGAGTAGTGATAGGAGGCCAGACACCACTGCAGTCCAAGGTGGATCATGGGAGACATACAGAGTAGTGATAGGAGGCCAGACACCACTGCAGTCCAAGGTGGATCATGAGAGACATGCAGAGTAGTGATAGGAGGCCAGACACCACTGCAGTCCAAGGTGGATCATGAGAGACATACAGAGTAGTGATAGGAGGCCAGACACCACTGCAGTCCAAGGTGGATCATGAGAGACATACAGAGTAGTGATAGGAGGCCAGACACCACTGCAGTCCAAGGTGGATCATGAGAGACATACAGAGTAGTGATAGGAGGCCAGACACCACTGCAGTCCAAGGTGGATCATGAGAGACATGCAGAGTAGTGATAGGAGGCCAGACACCACTGCAGTCCAAGGTGGATCATGAGATACATACAGAGTAGTGATAGGAGGCCAGACACCACTGCAGTCCAAGGTGGATCATGAGAGACATACAGAGTAGTGATAGGAGGCCAGACACCACTGCAGTCCAAGGTGGATCATGAGAGACATACAGAGTAGTGATAGGAGGCCAGACACCACTGCAGTCCAAGGTGGATCATGAGTCACATTTCTCACCATAACAAACATCATTAAAGGCTAAAGGTAACAAACTGTAACTAGAGAAGAATAGGGTTGAACATCCATGTTTCTAAAAAAATACCCATTTAATCGAGTCCTGCTGCTGGCTCGGGTAGCGAATTTAGATTGGTGGATTGGTTCAAAAAGTTGGCAGGGGCCCAAACGCTAAATCTTACCTTATGCTTCCCAGTTGACATATATTATGACAACATTTTGTGACGCTTTTGTTAGTTTTGGTGTTCTGCAGGTTTTTTTTCGGGGGGCTGTTCATGCGCACACATTTTTTTTCTTGAGGGAAGTCAAATTTCCATAGTTGAAGTCTACGCCCTTTTCATCAGTGATTGGTCAACAGTGCTACCCCTAGTAGGAGTGGGAACTATTGACGGGATTCTTCAATTAAGTGTTTCTGTGGTCACTCAACGAGACGACTAGTTTTCATGCACATTCTTTCACTTGAAAAATACTGCACCAAACCTCTTAGTAAATGTAACATTGTGCGACTTAAACCTCGTTGGCAAAAACAGATTTAAAAAAAATTAATCATAGATTAATTGACTATTTTGACAAGTGTTAATGGCTATGTTGACGCAAACAGTGAGGGGAGGAGGGGTTAACATAACGTAGTCTAACGTCTGTTTCCTGTCTGTATGTCTCTCTGTCTCTTTGTCTGTGCTGCAAGATGAGAGGAGCGTGAGCCGGTGGGAAGTGTGCTGCATAACTGCCTGAGATAATGCTGTTGACACGCGCAGCCTGGAGCTGCTGCTGAGGGAGGAACAGACAGTCCTGTACAATCAGGGAGCTACTCGCAGAGAGGGACCATGTCCCACAGGAACCCCAGCCAGGGCAGCCACCGCACAATGAGCGCCGAGGAGAGGAGCTCCACTCCCATCCGCCACCACAAGACACCTACACACAAGAGCGCCTCGTCCTCCTCCTCATCGCAGCGCGACGGCCGGCAGGTAAGTAGCGACCGACCTGCCGACCGCCAGACACAGAGTTAGACATAGTCAGCTGCTCTGGGAACAGTGACTAGTGGACTGATTCTGTCTCTGGTTCCTTGAGAAAGAGCGGGACTGACTGTTTGGTAGTAGCAGCTCCATCAGCACAGCCTGCAGGTGATCTGTCTAGGATTGGATGGTATCCGGATTTTCATACCATCATACCGTTTCTGTACCATATCGGGGTTTACGGTATTACTGAATGTGCACAATGGGCACTATTTAAAAAATAGATAGAATAATTGGGAGCACAAAACTATTTTGGCAACAGGGATCTTGATCCAGGAGGGGATTGAATATCTCTGTTGTAACCATGACGCTTGATCTTGTCATCTAGCCACTTAGCTAGCAAGTTAGCAAACGAAACGCATAGCTGGAGCCCTGGATATCATTTATTTGACACATCTTATATTTTTTTAATATTTACACTTAACTTATAGTTAGTTATAAGCAGTGACTTTGCACGTACCCCTCACACCCCGTGTGACATTTAAATGTTAGGCCATTTAGTCGTGGTGTGAAGCTGAAGCCTTTAGTCGTGGTGTGAAGCTGTGAACTGAACTGCCGTATCACCATAGCAACCAAGAAACAGGACATTGCACTGGAGTCTCTGACATCACAGCTTTTCCGAAGGTGAATCATGAATTATTCATGAGGCAGAGTGAGAAAGCCAAGGCTCTATTGGTTCAGGAAACATGTGGCACGCCCTGTTATGCTGTGCTGTGTGGGAACTACTGCTACATACCTGTAACCTTGGGAGATTGCTTTCTGAAGAGGAGTGCTTTGGGGGAGTTTTGGGGGGAATTGCAGACTAGACAGAACACTTGCTGTGGCAGTCAGGCTTGCTGCTAAATGAGAGATGTATCCTGCCTATGGCTCTCTGGTTCCTGTCCTACACTGTCCCCTGTCCTACTCTGGTCGCTTTCCTACACTGGTCCCTGTCCTACACTGGTCCCTGTCCTACTCTGGGTTCCTGTCCTTCTCTGGATTCCTGTCCTACTCTGGGTCCCTGTCCTACTCTGGGACCCTGTCCTTCTTTGTGTCCCTGTCCTTCTCTGGGACTGTCCCACTCTGGGTCCCTGTCCTTCTCTGGGTCCCTGTCCTTCTCTGGGTCCCTGTCCTTCTCTGGGTCCCTGTCCTTCTCTGGGTCCCCGTCCTACTCTGGGTCCCCGTCCTACTCTGGGTCCCCGTCCTACTCTGGGTCCCCGTCCTACTCTGGGTCCCTGTCCTTCTCTGGGTCCCCGTCCTACTCTGGTCGCTGTCCTACACTGGTCACTGTCCTATACTGGTCCCTGTCTTACTCTGGGTTCCTGTCCTTCTCTGGGTTCCTGTCCTTCTCTGGGTTCCTGTCCTACTCTGGGTCCCTGTCCTACTCTGGGACCCTGTCCTTCTTTGGGTCCCTGTCCTTCTCTGGGACTCTGTCCTACTCTGGGTCCCTGTCCTTCTCTGGGTCCCTGTCCTTCTCTGGGTCCCCGTCCTACTCTGGGTCCCCGTCCTACTCTGGGTCCCCGTCCTACTCTGGTCGCTGTCCTACACTGGTCACTGTCCTATACTGGTCCCTGTCTTACTCTGGGTTCCTGTCCTTCTCTGGGTTCCTGTCCTACTCTGGGTCCCTGTCCTACTCTGGGACCCTGTCCAACTCTGGGACCCTGTCCTTCTTTGGGTCCCTGTCCTTCTCTGGGACTCTGTCCTACTCTGGGTCCCTGTCCTTCTCTGGGTCCCTGTCCTTCTCTGGGTCCCCGTCCTACTCTGGGTCCCCGTCCTACTCTGGGTCCCCGTCCTACTCTGGGTCCCTGTCCTTCTCTGGGTCCCCGTCCTACTCTGGTCGCTGTCCTACACTGGTCCCTGTCCTACACTGGTCCCTGTCTTACTCTGGGTCCCTGTCCTACTCTGGGTCCCGTCCTACTCTGGGTCCCTGTCCTTCTCTGGGTCCCCGTCCTACTCTGGTCGCTGTCCTACACTGGTCACTGTCCTACACTGGTCCCTGTCTTACTCTGGGTTCCTGTCCTTCTCTGGGTTCCTGTCCTACTCTGGGACCCTGTCCAACTCTGGGACCCTGTCCAACTCTGGGACCCTGTCCAACTCTGGGACCCTGTCCTTCTTTGGGTCCCTTTCCTTCTCTGGGACTCTGTCCTACTCTGGGTCCCTGTCCTTCTCTGGGTCCCTGTCCTTCTCTGGGTCCCCGTCCTACTCTGGGACCCTGTCCAACTCTGGGACCCCGTCCTACTCTGGGACCCTGTCCAACTCTGGGACCCTGTCCTATTCTGGGTCCCTGTCCTTCTCTGGGTCCCTGTCCTACTCTGGGTCCCTGTCCTTCTCTGGGTCCCTGTCCTTCTCTGGGTCCCTGTCCTTCTCTGGGTCCCCGTCCTTCTCTGGGTCCCCGTCCTTCTCTGGGTCCCCGTCCTTCTCTGGGTCCCCGTCCTTCTCTGGGTCCCCGTCCTTCTCTGGGTCCCCGTCCTTCTCTGGGTCCCCGTCCTTCTCTGGGTCCCCGTCCTTCTCTGGGTCCCCGTCCTACTCTGGTCGCTGTCCTACACTGGTCGCTGTCCTACACTGGTCCCTGTCTTACTCTGGGTCCCTGTCCTACTCTGGGTCCCGTCCTACTCTGGGTCCCTGTCCTTCTCTGGGTCCCCGTCCTACTCTGGTCGCTGTCCTACACTGGTCACTGTCCTACACTGGTCCCTGTCTTACTCTGGGTTCCTGTCCTTCTCTGGGTTCCTGTCCTACTCTGGGACCCTGTCCAACTCTGGGACCCTGTCCAACTCTGGGACCCTGTCCAACTCTGGGACCCTGTCCAACTCTGGGACCCTGTCCTTCTTTGGGTCCCTTTCCTTCTCTGGGACTCTGTCCTACTCTGGGTCCCTGTCCTTCTCTGGGTCCCTGTCCTTCTCTGGGTCCCCGTCCTACTCTGGGACCCTGTCCAACTCTGGGACCCCGTCCTACTCTGGGACCCTGTCCAACTCTGGGACCCTGTCCTACTCTGGGTCCCTGTCCTTCTCTGGGTCCCTGTCCTTCTCTGGGTCCCTGTCCTTCTCTGGGTCCCCGTCCTTCTCTGGGTCCCCGTCCTTCTCTGGGTCCCTGTCCTTCTCTGGGTCCCTGTCCTACTCTGGGTCCCTGTCCTTCTCTGGGTCCCTGTCCTTCTCTGGGTCCCCGTCCTTCTCTGGGTCCCCGTCCTTCTCTGGGTCCCCGTCCTTCTCTGGGTCCCCGTCCTTCTCTGGGTCCCCGTCCTATTCTGGGTCCCTGTCCTATTCTGGGTCCCTGTCCTATTCTGGGTCCCTGTCCTTCTCTGGGTCCCCGTCCTTCTCTGGGTCCCTGTCCTTCTCTGGGTCCCTGTCCTATTCTGGGTCCCTGTCCTACTCTGGTCTGTGTCATCAAATACTGTACACGGTATACAAAAGATCCCTTGTGAGCTCTGCAGTCTTCTAGCCTATTGTCTGAACTCACTCTGATCTCAATAACATATTGATGTCCCATTCCTACTCCTCTAATTTCACAAGTTTAATTAAAGTAGAGATTGAGGGAGGTAATAGGTGCTCAACAAATTAGGGACTTGGGTCCAATTGAATCACTTCAGTCTGTTCTTTGTGAGGCTGCGATACCTAGAGAATGTTATTGGACCAAAGTGACTGCTGTTGTATTTGGTTACTGTAGTCATTTACCGGGCAGGAAAGTCCAAGTGGATTGTCTTGTTGTGTTGAGGCTGGAGGCGGGGCCATGTGGTGTGATTAATTCATTCAGGCGTATCCTGTGTCCCTGTTGGCTCCCAGGTGAACGTCACAGCTAGCTACAGCCCAGCTCAGTGTCGCCATCACCATAGTGATGCATTAACTCAAGCCACAAGACTCATCTTGATAACTCTGTGTTGCCTCATTGTCTATGCTGGTTAGTGTGTTAGTGTGCGGTGCCGTGCCATATAAGGGTTACATCCTCTCTAAGGACTCCTGGGGAAGCGGTGCAGACTACAGACCCAGGGTAAAGGCCATGAAAGGCTGGGCTGCAGTGCGTGTCAGTGTGCGAGGGGAAAGTGAGTGAAGTGGCTATTTGTGGGGGAAGCTTTAATGATATCCAGCCCCTCTGGGATCAATACATATCACTTCCCCTCATATCACTTCCCCTTATGCTACTGACCACCATTAAACGCTCTGGAGACGAGTGCAACTGGACACCACCTGCAGTCTATATCACTCACACACACACACACACACACACACACACACACACACACACACACACACACACACACACACACACACACACACACACACACACACACACACACACACACACACACACACACACACACACACACACACACACACACACACACACACACACACACACACACACACACACACACACACACACACACACACACACACACACACACACACACACACACACACACACACAGAGAGAGAGAGATTCAACCCACACACAACTCATCATACACAGTCATCCCTCTGTGTATCCAGATGATCACACTAACCTTTTCTTTATGCTTTCACAACCACCTGTCATCTCCTAGTTTTGAGACATATTAAGTAGATTCCCTGTATGGAAGATTCAACTGAAACAGTAGATTCCCTGTGTGGAAGATTCATCTGAAACAGTAGATTCCCTGTGTGGAAGATTCATCTGAAACAGTAGATTCCCTGTATGGAAGATTCAACTGAAACAGTAGATTCCCTGTATGGAAGATTCAACTGAAACTGTAGATTCCCTGTGTGGAAGATTCATCTGAAACAGTAGATTCCCTGTGTGGAAGATTCAACTGAAACAGTAGATTCCCTGTGTGGAAGATTCATCTGAAACAGTAGATTCCCTGTATGGAAGATTCATCTGAAACAGTACATTCCCTGTATGGAAGATTCATCTGAAACTGTAGATTCCCTGTGTGGAAGATTAATCTGAAACAGTAGATTCCCTGTGTGGAAGATTCATCTGAAACAGTAGATTCCCTGTATGGAAGATTCATCTGAAACTGTAGATTCCCTGTGTGGAAGATTCATCTGAAACAGTAGATTCCCTGTGTGGAAGATTCATCTGAAACAGTAGATTCCCTGTATGGAAGATTCAACTGAAACAGTAGATTCCCTGTGTGGAAGATTCATCTGAAACAGTAGATTCCCTGTATGGAAGATTCATCTGAAACAGTAGATTCCCTGTATGGAAGATTCATCTGAAACTGTAGATTCCCTGTGTGGAAGATTAATCTGAAACAGTAGATTCCCTGTGTGGAAGATTCATCTGAAACAGTAGATTCCCTGTATGGAAGATTCATCTGAAACTGTAGATTCCCTGTGTGGAAGATTCATCTGAAACAGTAGATTCCCTGTGTGGAAGATTCATCTGAAACAGTAGATTCCCTGTATGGAAGATTCAACTGAAACAGTAGATTCCCTGTGTGGAAGATTCATCTGAAACAGTAGATTCCCTGTATGGAAGATTCATCTGAAACAGTAGATTCCCTGTATGGAAGATTCATCTGAAACTGTAGATTCCCTGTGTGGAAGATTCATCTGAAACAGTAGATTCCCTGTATGGAAGATTCATCTGAAACAGTAGATTTCCTGTATGGAAGATTCATCTGAAACAGTAGATTCCCTGTATATTTCTGTGGGTGACCAGGAAAAGTATTTTGATAGCAGATGACTAGTGTATTAATGGCTGATTATGACTAGCAGGAGTGAAATCATAGAGGTAGCCACAGAAAGAGGCTGTGTTCATGGTAATGGTCAGAACACATTGATGGCAGATGGTGTGATGAACCACCTGTGCTGACAATGGAATAAATCTCTGCCTTTTTCTCTGTTGCAAAGTAAATCCAACAAAGCACTTGTTTTGTCCTTGTCTGTCCCCTCTGTCCAACCACCAAGTCCAGTGTTTTATTCAACCTATTTTTTGTACCAGGCAATTTCATTGAGGACGCTTGGTCAATGTAAAGGCTCTAACATGTGAAGGGACACTTGGCCAATGTAAAGGCTCTAACATGTGAAGGGACACTTGGCCAATGTAAAGGCTCTAACATGTGAAGGGACACTTGGCCAATGTAAAGGCTCTAACATGTGAAGGGACACTTGGCCAATGTAAAGGCTCTAACATGTGAAGGGACACTTGGCCAATGTAAATGCTCTAACATGTGAAGGGACACTTGGCCAATGTAAATGCTCTAACATGTGAAGGGACACTTGGTCAATGTAAATGCTCTAACATGTGAAGGGACACTTGGCCAATGTAAATGCTCTAACATGTGAAGGGACACTTGGTCAATGTAAATGCTCTAACATGTGAAGGGACACTTGGCCAATGTAAATGCTCTAACATGTGAAGGGACACTTGGCCAATGTAAATGCTCTAACATGTGAAGGGACACTTGGCCAATGTAAATGCTCTAACATGTGAAGGGACACTTGGCCAATGTAAATGCTCTAACATGTGAAGGGACACTTGGCCAATGTAAATGCTCTAACATGTGAAGGGACACTTGGCCAATGTAAAGGCTCTAACATGTGAAGGGACACTTGGTCAATGTAAAGGCTCTAACATGTGAAGGGACACTTGGTCAATGTAAAGGCTCTAACATGTGAAGGGACACTTGGCCAATGTAAAGGCTCTAAATGTGAAGGGACACTTGGCCAATGTAAAGGCTCTAACATGTGAAGGGACACTTGGCCAATGTAAAGGCTCTAACATGTGAAGGGACACTTGGCCAATGTAAAGGCTCTAACATGTGAAGGGACACTTGGTCAATGTAAAGGCTCTAAAATGTGAAGGGACACTTGGCCAATGTAAAGGCTCTAAAATGTGAAGGGACACTATATAGGGAATAGGGTGTAATTTGGGGAGCAAACAGGGTTTTATATTACCTCACACTGTGTTACATCCTATCATTAACACAGCAGCAACAGCCCAGCACCTGAGTCTCATCACAATCACATTGGCAGTGATTATCACTTTTTTCGACCTCCTTGCTCGCACACACTTTTTCAGTTCTGCACACAAATGTTCTATAGGATTGAGGTCAGGGCTTTATGGTGGCCACTCCAATACCTTGACTTTGTTGTCCTTAAGACATTTTTCCACAACTTTGGAAGTATGCTTGGGGTCATTGCCCATTTGGAAGACCCATTTGCGACCAAGCTTTAACTTCCTGACTGATGTCTTGAGATGTTGCTTCAATATATCCACATAATTTTCCTGCCTCGTGTGCCATCTATTTTGTGAAGTGCATCAGTCCCCCCCGCAGCAAAGCACCCCCGACAACATGATGCTGTCACCTCCATGCTTCACGGTTGGGATGGGTGTTCTTCGGCTTGCAAGCCTCCCCCTTTTCCTCCAAATATAACGTTGGTCATTATGGCCAAACAGTTCTATTTTTGTTTCATCAGACCAGAGGATATTTCTCCAAAAAGTACAATCTTTGTTCCCATGTGCAGTTGAGCAGCCTTTCAGGTTATCTTGATATAGGACTCGTTTGACTGTGGATATAGATACTTTTGTACCTGTTTCCTCCAGCATCTTCACAGGGTTCTGAGATTGATTTTCACTTTTCGCACCAAAGTACGTTCATCTCTAGGAGACAGAATGCGTCTCCTTCCTGAGCGGTATGACGGCTGCGTGACCCATGGTGTTTATACTTGCGTACTATTGTTTGTACAGATGAACGTGGTACCTTCAGGCGTTTGGAAATTGCTCTTAAGGATGAATCAGACTTGTGGAGGTCTACAATTATTTTTCTGAGGTCTTGGCAGATTTATTTTGATTTTCGAATGATGTCAAGCAAAGAGGCACTGAGTTTGGTACACCTCCAGTTTACCCAAATGATGTCAATTAGCCTATCAGAAGCTTCTAAAGCCATGACATCATTTTCTGGAATTTTCCAAGCTGTTTAAAGGCACAGTCAACTTATTGTATGTAAACGTCTGATCCTATGTAATTGTGATACAGTGAATTATAAGTGAAATAATCTGTCTGTAAACAATTGTTGGAAAAATTACTTGTAATCATGCACAAAGTAGATGTCCTAATAGACTTTCCAAAACTATAGTTTGTTAACAAAACATTTGTGGAGTGGTTGAAAAACTAGTTTTAATGACTCCAACCTAAGTGTAAACTTCCGACTTCAACTGTATAGATGTAGGTAGAGTTAAAGTGGCTTTGCATAGATAATAAACAGAGAGAAACAGCAGCGTAAAAGAAGGGGTCTGGGTTAGAGGTCGACCGATTAATCAGGTATTTTTGGGCGCCGATTGTTTAAAAAAATATATTTTTATTTATTTATGTAACTAGGCAAGTCAGTTAAGAACACATTCTTATTTTCAATGACGGCCTAGGAACGGTGGGTTAACTGCCTTGTTCTGGGGCAGAACGACAGATTTTCACCCTGTCAGCTCGGGGGATCCAATCTTGCAACCTTACAGTGAACTAGTCCAACGCAATAATGACCTGCCTCTCTCTCGTTGCACTCCACAAGGAGACTGCCTGTTACGCGAAGGCAGTAAGCCAAGGTAAGTTGCTAGCTAACATTAAAAAACAATCAATCATAATCACTAGTTAACTACACATGGTTGATGACAATGTTACTAGATATTATCTAGCGTGTCCTGCGTTGCATATAATCTGACTGAGCATACAAGCATACAAGTATCTGATCTGACTGAGCGGTGGTAGGCAGAAAAAGGCACGTAAACATTCATTCAAACAGCACTTCGTGCGTTTTGCCAGCATCTCTTCGTTGTGCCTCAAGCATTGCACTGTTTATGACTTCAAGCCTATCAACTCCCGAGATGAGGCTGGTGTAACCGAAGTGAAATGGCTAGCTAGTTAGCGCGCGCTAACTAGAGGGACGGAAGCTATACTGTCACACTGGCAATACTAAAGTTCCTATAAGAACATCCAATAGTCAAAGGTATATGAAATACAAATGGTATAGAGGGAAATAGTCCTATAATTCCTATAATAACTACAACCTAAAACTTCTTACCTGGGAATACTGAAGACTCATGTTAAAAGGAACCACCAGCTTTCATATGTTCTCATATTCCGAGCAAGGAACTGAAACTTTAGCTGCCTTACATAGCACATATTGCACTTTTACTTTCTTCTCCAACACTTTGTTTTTGCATTATTTAAACCAAATTGAACATGTTTAATTATTTACTTGAGGCTAAATGTATTTTATTGTTGTATTATATTAAGTTAAAATAAGTGTTCATTCAGTAATTGTCATTATTCCCCCAAAAATGGTTTTAATCGGACGATTAATCGGTATCGGCTTTTTGGGGCCTCCAATAATCGGTATCGGTATTGGCGTTGAAAAATCATAATCGGTTGACCTCTAGTCTGGGTAGCCCAGATTTACCCTAAGGTGTCCCTCTGGCTCTCTACCCCACAAGTGCTGCTGCCGTGTAGGTCTAGATATTTATTGCCCAGATTTACCCTAAGGTGTCCCTCTGGCTCTCTACCCCACAAGTGCTGCTGCCGTGTAGGTCTAGATATTTATTGCCCAGATTTACCCTAAGGTGTTCCTCTGGCTCTCTACCCCACAGTGCTGCTGCGGTGTAGGTCTAGATATTTATTGCCCAGATTTACCCTAAGGTGTCCCTCTGGCTCTCTACCCCACAGTGCTGCTGCGGTGTAGGTCTAGATATTTATTGCCCAGATTTACCCTAAGGTGTTCCTCTGGCTATCTACCCCACAGTGCTGCTGCCGTGTAGGTCTAGATATTTATTGCCCAGATTTACCCTAAGGTGTCCCTCTGGCTCTCTGGCTCTCTACCCCACAAGTGCTGCTGCCGTGTAGGTCTAGATATTTATTACCCAGTTCCCAAGTATCGTTTGTTATATTCCCTGCTCCTAAAGACCTTACCTGTAGTAAAGGTTTGATTCATTGCAGTATTAGAGGTTAATGTAGCCTAATACACCAGTGCGTTTCAATGTATACTGAACTAATATATAAACGCAACATGCTTCTGCCCTACCAAGCAAAAAGGCCGTAACTGCTCTTAGCGTGGAACTGAGAAAAAAAAAGCTTTTATTTACCATGGTTTCAGAGTGACTTTATGCAGTTACTGATAACATGACCCCTATTTTCTCAAAAACACAATACAATAGAGGCAGGATACTTGTCCACATGATTAAGGATGTATTTAATGTCGCAAAAATTACATTAACTCAAGTGAGCAGTTACTGTCTTTTTGCTTGGTCGGGCTGCATTGCTTCGGCCTAATCATGGCTGTCTCTTTTGAAGTTCTATTAAGTCATTTGCAATAACAGTCTAGATCTACCTGGGTTTATGATTTAATAGCCATACACTGAATCCAACCAATTACTGGTTATTGCACTGATTTAATGATTTTGATGCATTGGGCTCCCAAGTGGCGCAGCGGTCTAAGACACTGCATCTCAGTGCAAGACGCATCACTACAGTCACTATCACATCCGGCTGTGATTGGGAGTCAGCGTCGTCCGAGTCTGGCCAGGGTAGGCCGTCATTGTAAATAAGAATTTGTTCTTAACTGACTTGCCGAGTAAAATCATTTTTATTTAACTAGGCAAGTCAGTTAAGAACAAATTCTTATGTACAATGACGGCCAAACCCGGGCGACGCAATGGGACTCCCAATCACAGCCGGATGTGATTCAGCCTGGATACGAACTAAGGACTGTAGTGACGCCTCTTGATTCATTATTAATGTAATTAATCTGCAGATAAATCGCCAAACATAGTAGTAGGCTATACAGACTTTTCTGATTGAAACGTTTATGTAAAAAGAAACCTCGTCGCCGGTTTAAAAATGAGTCTGTTATCGGCTATTCAATAGACGGCCAGTGTTTATGGAAAACACAGATGAATTATATTCGATGAAGATGCTGAACCCTCACTGCAGGAACAATAGGTAGGCTAGTGGAGAGAGAGCCTCATTCTGGTCCAAAATATTATACAATTAAACAGATTAAAGGTTTTAAAAGCTAAGGATACTTACATGGTATTATTAAAGATATTGATGAAGATCTACTGATTTAATCACTGTCGACAATGGAGCGGTCAACTGCTGGTTTAACAGCTGCGTCAGTCTTCCATCATTCCGTCATCTAGGCTGTATCACAACCGGTCGTGATTGGGAGTCCCATAGGGCGGCTCACAATTGGCCCAGCGCCGTCCGGGTTTGGCCGGCGTAGGCCGTCATTGTAAACAAGAATTTGTTCTTACCTGACTTGGTTAAATAAATAAAAAACACTGGTAGATCTATTCCTGACTTTGTTTCTCAACAGGGAATTCATGTTTGCAATATTTTTTTCTTTGGTTTTTGCCACAATAAACTACATTGAAATTGTAGACTCGTTTTTATGACTAGATTACTCATCTACCACCGTCCCTCAATCCACAGTGATTGATTGATAAGTCGTAAACACTACCAATTTCTTGAGTCATAAACATCCTGCCCCCAGTAGCAGCATAATTAGAAAAATAAACATCCTGCCCCAAGTAGCAGCATAATTAGAAAAATAAACATCCTGCCCCAAGTAGCAGCATAATTAGAAAAATAAACATCCTGCCCCAAGTAGCAGCATAATTAGAAAAATAAACATCCTGCCCCAAGTAGCAGCATAATTAGAAAAATAAACATCCTGCCCCAAGTAGCAGCATAATTAGAAAAATAAACATCCTGCCCCAAGTAGCAGCATAATTAGAAAAATAAACATCCTGCCCCAAGTAGCAGCATAATTAGAAAAATAAACATCCTGCCCCCAGTAGCAGCATAATTAGAAAAATAAACATCCTGCCCCAAGTAGCAGCATAATTAGAAAAATAAACATCATTGTGGCCATTCAAATCTTGCAGTAAAAACTGTAAATATGACATAATAATAATAATAATAATAATAATAATAATAATAATAATAATAATAATAATATGACATGAATCTCAAGAGTAGAGAGGTTTTCATATTAAAGGTTCTCTTATTTAGAATATAGTGTTGGTCACAAAGGCCTAGACGATACAACTAACAACACACTGAATTCATACATTTTCTGTCATTTTAATTGTAGTCAAGTCATGTCTTTCCACTCAATACCACAACTAATTTTACCAATCTGGGAGGTAAAGTCGTTTAAAGTATTCATTAATTTAGTTGTGTATTTCGGATGGAATTAAAGCATTAGAATGTACCAGAGGCAACCAACATAGAGCTCGTTCTGCCAACGCCCTGGCTGGCTACTCCATGTACTTGAGGAAACTACTGCGGTCCGGGCCGGGGGCCTTGCTGTACTGTTGCTGTTTTCTCTGCTGTTACCGCCGGACCCGGAGAAGTGAACCGATGAGTTCCGACACGGCTCTGTTTTTCTCTCCATTTCTAGGAGGCAGACAGCTGGGAAATCATCGAGGGGCTGAAAATCGGTCAGAGCAACGTCCAGAGGCCAGATAAACACGAGGGCTTCATGCTGAAGAAGCGAAAATGGCCACTGAAAGGCTGGCACAAGGTAGGGCTTGATGGCCGACCGAGAGAGACAACACTTGTACTTGTTTTCATCGATTTCGTTGTTGTTTAAACCCTTCAGAAAAGCCATCAACCACACCCTCTTTCAGAAAGAGTACATTCATTTCCAGAGACAAGTGCTGTTATTCTCCTACTCAATGTTTGTTCTTGTTTTTCCCACAGCGTTTTTTTGTCCTGGACAATGGGATGCTGAAGTACTCCAAGTCACCAATTGATGTGAGTAACCCTGACTAGTAGCCAATGGAGCAGAGACGGAGCAGGGATGGAGGGCAGCCTCAGTTGGCATCCCTATGGCTCAATGGTAACTTAGCAGAAACACCTCCAGGGTCACTAATGCCTATAGTGTTTCTGCTGCCCGTGTCATTCTGTAGGAAATCTTCAAATGACTGGCAAAACTGCTGCGTCCACACTTATCTGATGTTTCCAAAGGGTCCTTCCTTCCACAGTGTCTTCTGGAAGCAGCCATGTTCTTGTCAGCCTTGATCTCTTTGAACCAAACTGACAAACTAAACTGCATGATATTGTGCAGAATGATGATTCATGATGGTTACTTCCTAAGACTTCAAGTAGTCCTATAAGACTTCAAGTAGTCCTGTAAGACTTCAAGTAGTCCTGTAAGACTTCAAGTAGTCCTGTAAGACTTCAAGTAGACCTGTAAGACTTCAAGTAGACCTGTAAGACTTCAAGTAGACCTGTAAGACTTCAAGTAGTCCTGTAAGACTTCAAGTAGTCCTGTAAGACTTCAAGTAGTCCTGTAAGACTTCAATTAGACGTATACGACTTCAAGTAGACCTATAAGACTTCAAGTAGACCTATAATACTTCAAGTAGACCTGTAAGACTTCAAGTAGACCTGTAAGACTTCAAGTAGACCTGTAAGACTTCAAGTAGACCTGTAAGACTTCAAGTAGACCTGTAAGACTTCAAGTAGACCTGTAAGACTTCAAGTAGTCCTATAAGACTTCAAGTAGTCCTGTAAGAGTTAAGTAGGCCCGCAAGGGTCATGTAGACCTATAAGAGCAAAGTATTCCTAACAGAGTCAATTAGTCCTTTCAATCATGATCCGAAATCTTTCTTTCTTCACCTTGAGATTCCATTTATACAGCAACAATGAGATGCCATACGTGACTTATGTTAACTCTCTTTTCTCTAAGATTCAGAAAGGCAAGCTGCATGGCTGCATTGATGTGGGTCTCTCTGTCATGTCCATCAAGAAGAGAGCCCGTCGCATTGACTTGGACACAGAGGAGCATCTCTACCACCTCAAGGTTAGCATTGAGTTGGACACAGAGAAACATATCTACCACCTCAAGGTTAGCTTGAAAGAGTGACAGAGATTCACAGGATGGATGGTAGTCTTGCCCTTGTCTGAGGGCTTGGACGATTACAATTTCTATGAACAATAGCCTACTGTGGCATCTCTCTCCTCTTCTTTCCTCTCCACTTTCCTCTCCTCTTTACAGATCAAGTCCCCAGACATCTTTGACTCCTGGGTGGTCAAGCTGCGCCACCACCGTCTCTACCGGCAGAATGAGATCGTCCGCTCCCCCCGAGACGCCACCATGAGGACGTTTCCTCCCCCTGCCAGCACCGAGTCCCCCATCCCTCACCCCCACCCAGCCCCCTCCCCCGCTGCAGGACAACATGAAGTAAAGGTGGGCTCCTCTTCCTTGTCAGTTAGCTCCTCTTCCCTGGTGGGTTAGCTCCTCTTCCCTGGCGGTTAGCTCCTCTTCCTTGGTGGTTAGCTCCTCTTCCTTGGCGGTGAGCTCCTCTTCCTTGGCAGTTAGCTCCTCTTCCCTGGCGGTTAGCTCCTCTTCCCTGGCGGTTAGCTCCTCTTCCTTGGCGGTTAGCTCCTCTTCCTTGGCGGTTAGCTCCTCTTCCTTGGCGGTTAGCTCCTCTTCCTTGGCGGTTAACTCCTCTTCCTTGTCAGTTAGCTCCTCTTCCCTGTCGGTTAGCTCCTCTTCCCTGTCGGTTAGCTCCTCTTCCCTGTCGGTTAGCTCCTCTTCCCTGTCGGTTAGCTCCTCTTCCCTGGCGGTTAGCTCCTCTTCCCTGGCGGCTAGCTCCTCTTCCCTGGTGGGTTAGCTCCTCTTCCCTGGTGGGTTAGCTCCTCTTCCCTGGTGGGTTAGCTCCTCTTCCCTGGTGGGTTAGCTCCTCTTCCCTGGTGGGTTAGCTCCTCTTCCCTGGTGGGTTAGCTCCTCTTCCCTGGTGGGTTAGCTCCTCTTCCCTGGTGGGTTAGCTCCTCTTCCCTGGTGGGTTAGCGCCTCTTCCCTGGCGGTTAGCTCCTCTTCCCTGGTGGGTTAGCTCCTCCTCCCTGGCGGTTAGCTCCTCTTCCTTTGCCAGTTAGCTCCTCTTCCCTGGTGGGTTAGCTCCTCTTCCCTGGTGGGTTAGCTCCTCTTCCCTGGTGGGTTAGCTCCTCTTCCTTTGCCAGTTAGCTCCTCTTCCCTGGTGGGTTAGCTCCTCCTCCCTTGCGGTTAGCTCCTCCTCCCTGGCGGTTAGCTCCTCTTCCCTGTCAGTTAGCTCCTCTTCCTTTGCCAGTTAGCTCGGCACAGTTGTTCTCTGTTGTGGTAAGCTGAGCTCTTTTCTGTCTGACCCACATTGAAAGCTATTAATGTTTCAGTATACAGAGACGCAACATTTCATTTGTGACTGGTTCTATTACTACTAACAGCCCTGTTCAGTTACTGAGCTAATTATAAGACTAATGAGTCTGAATCAGATATGGTCTTAATGCCATAATGCTGTGGGTAATTACAGTGGGTAATGTGGTGGGTAATTACAGTGGGTAATGTTGTGTGTAATTACAGTGGGTAATGCTGTGTGTAATTACAGTGGGAATGATGTGGGTAATTATAGTGTGTAATGCTGTGTGTAATTATACTGGGTAATGCTGTGGGTAATTAAAGTGGGTAATTACAGTGGGTAATGATGTGAGTAATTACAGTGTGTAATTGCAGTGGGAATGATGTGGGCAATGATGTGAGTAATGCTCTGGGTAATTACAGAGGGTAATGATGTGGGTAATTACAGTGTGTAATTGCAGTGGGAATGATGTGGGCAATGATGTGAGTAATGCTCTGGGTAATTACAGAGGGTAATGATGTGGGTAATTATAGTGTGTAATTGCAGTGGGAATTATGTGGGCAATGATGTGAGTAATGCTCTGGGTAATGATGTGGGTAATTATAGTGTGTAATTGCAGTGGGAATGATGTGGGCAATGATGTGAGTAATGCTCTGGGTAATGATGTGGGTAATTATAGTGGGTAATTACAGTGGGTAATGCAGTATCACTTATATTTGTCTGTGAATGTGTTAAGGCAAACACACTGTGTCCCCAGGGAGAGAACAGTCTGGCAGACTGAAGCCATTAGGACATCAAAAAGGCCTGTATTCAGAGCAGCTGGGTCAGGGCCTTTTCTGGGTCTGGGCCTGGTCTGGATATGGGCCTGGTCTGGGTCTGGGCCTGCATGGATCTGGGTCTTGGCCTTTTCTGGGCCTGGTCTGGGTCTGGGCCTGCATGGGTCAGGGCCTGGTCTGGGCCTGGACCTGGACCTGCATGGATCTGGGTCTTGGCCTGGTCTGGGCCTGCATGGGTCTGGGCCTGGTCTGGGCCCAGGCTGGGTCTGGTCTGGGTCTGGGCCTGCATGGATCTGGGTCTTGGCCTGGTCTGGGTCTGGGCCTGGCCTGGGTCTGGGCCCGGGCTGGGTCTGGGCCTGCATGGCCTCCTACTGATCAGCACTCTCACAGGGCCTGAGACCGAGTCAATAAACATCTGCTGCTTTGAAGTGATGGTGAAACAGAAGGGATATCTTTGGTGGTTTGACATTTAGAGTTGTAGGCCACATACTATGTCTTTTCCTTTTCTTCAGCTATTATACAGATTTCTCTTAGAAGGTGTGGAATTATCTTAGACTTGAAAGCCTGAAACATAATGTTTCTTTCACATCTGATGTGTGTTATTCAGGTGTTGTAGACTGAGGTGTGTTAACTAACCAACCCTCTTGTCTCTCTCCATGTCCTCCAGCAGACCAAGCCCACCAGCCTTCCACCATGGCAGTCCCCCGGCCCCCAGGAGCAGAACCAGTCCCCCAACATGGCACCCCCCTCCTGCCCCCTGTAGCAGCACCAGTCTTCCACCGTGGCAGTCCCCCGCAGCCCCCAGTAGCAGCACCAGTCTTCCACCATGGCAGTGCCCCGCAGCCCCCAGTACCAGGAGCAGCTTGCCTGCCTCCTACAGTAACGGGCAGAGCAAGGTGGCTGCATGGCTCCAGGGGTCAGAGGAGATGGACAAGTGTACAGAGGGTAAGTTCTTCCTCCCACTCTTCCTCCCTCTCTTCCTCTTGTCCTTCCTTTCTTCCTCCCTCTCTTATTCTCTTCCTCTCTTCCTCCCTCCCTCTCTTCCTCCTTCTTCCCTCTCTTCCTCTCATCCTCCCTCTCTTCCTCTCTTTCTTCTTCTCTTCTCTCTTCCTTCCTCTCTTCCTCTCTTTCTTCCTCCCTCCTCTCTTCCTTCCTCTCTTCCTTCCTCTCTTCCTCCCTCTCTTATTATCTTCCTCTCTTCCTCCCTCTCTTATTCTCTTCCTCTCTTCCTCTCTTCCTCCCTCTCTTCCTCCCTTCCTTCCTGCCTTCCTTCCTTCTCTTCCTTCCTTCCTCCCTCTTTCTTCCTCTCTTCCTTCCTTCCTTCCTTCCTTTCTTCCTTCCTTCCTTCCTTCCTTCCTTCCTTCCTTCCTTCCTTCCTTCCTTCCTTCCTTCCTTCCTCTCTTTCTTTCTTCCTTCCTTCCTTCCTTCCTTCCTTCCTTCCTTCCTCTCTTTCTTCCTCTCTTCCTTCCCTCCTTCCTCTTTTCCTTCCTCTCTTCCTCTCTTCAAATCAAATCAAATGTATTTATATAGCCCTTCGTACATCAGCTGATATCTCAAAGTGCTGTACAGAAACCCAGCCTAAAACCCCAAACAGCAAGCAATGCAGGTGTAGAAGCACGGTGGCTAGGAAAAACTCCCTAGAAAGGCCAAAACCTAGGAAGAAACCGAGAGAGGAACCAGGCTATGTGGGGTGGCCAGCCCTCTTCTGGCTGTGCCAGGTGGAGATTATAACAGAACATGGCCAAGATATTCAAATGTTCATAAATGACCAGCATGGTCAAATAATAATAAGGCAGAACAGTTGAAACTGGAGCAGCAGCACGGTCAGGTGGACTGGGGACAGCAAGGAGTCATCATGTCAGGTAGTCCTGGGGCATGGTCCTAGGGCTCAGGACCTCCGAGAGAGAGAAAGAAAGAGAGAATTAGAGAGAGCATATGTGGGGTGGCCAGTCCTCTTCTGGCTGTGCCGGGTGAGATTATAACAGAACATGGCCAAGATGTTCAAATGTTCATAAATGACCAGTATGGTCGAATAATAATAAGGCAGAACAGTTGAAACTGGAGTAGCAGCACGGCCAGGTGGACTGGGGACAGCAAGGAGTCATCATGTCAGGTAGTCCTGGGGCATAGTCCTAGGGCTCAGGTCCTCCGAGAGAGAGAGAAAGAAAGAGAGAAGGAGAGAATTAGAGAACGCACACTTAGATTCACACAGGACACCGAATAGGACAGGAGAAGTACTCCAGATATAACAAACTGACCCTAGCCCCCCGACACATAAACTACTGCAGCATAAATACTGGAGGCTGAGACAGGAGGGGTCAGGAGACACTCTCTCTCTTCCTTCCTTCCTTCCTTCCTTCCTTCCTTCCTTCCTTCCTTCCTTCCTTTCTCTCTTCCTCTTCCTCTCATGTGTTCACATGATGGAACTGTGTTCACATGATGGAACTGTGTTCATATGATGGAACTGTGTTCATATGATGGAACTGTGTTCCTATGATGGAACTGTGTTCCTATGATGGAACTGTGTTCACATGATGGAACTGTGTTCACATGATGGAACTGTGTTCATATGATGGAACTGTGTTCATATGATGGAACTGTGTTCCTATGATGGAACTGTGTTCCTATGATGGAACTGTGTTCACATGATGGAACTGTGTTCACATGATGGAACTGTGTTCATATGATGGAACTGTGTATTCGTATTCATATTTGTATTTATGATGGATCCCAGTTAGTTCCTGCCAAGGCAGCAGCTATTCTTCCTGGGATCCAGCAAAATTAAGGCAGTTATACAATTTTAAAAACATTACAATACACTCACAACAGATATCACAACACATTAAGTGTGTGCCCTCACTCCACTTCCACATGTCTACAACACAGAATCCACGTGTGCGTGTGTGTATCAGAGGTTGACCGATTAGGATTTTTCAACTCGGATAGCAATTATTGGACGACCAAAAAAAGCCGATACCGATTCATTGGACAATTTTTATATATATATAATTAATCAGACCATTTTTAAATATCAATACTGAATGAACAATGAACACTTTTTAACTTATTCATTTTAACTTAATATAATACATAAAATCTATTTAGTCTCAAATAAATAATGAAACATGTTCACTTTGGTTTAAATAATTTAAAGAACACAGTGTTGGAGAAGAAAGTAAAAGTGGAATATGTGCTATGTAAAAAATCTAACGTTTAAGTTCCTTGCTCAGAACATGAGAACATATGAAAGCTGGTGGTTCAGTATTCCCAGTTCTTCAATATTCCCAGTTAATATGTTTTAGGTTGTAGTTATTATAGGAATTATGACGTGTCGACTATTTCTCTCTATACCATTTGTATTTCATATACCTTTTACTATTAGATGCTCTAAAAGGTACTTTAGCATTGCCAGCCTAATCTCAGGAGTTGATAGGCTTGAAGTCATAAACAGGGCTGTGAGCATTGCTAAGAGCGACTGGCAAACGCAGTAAAGCTTGAATGAATGCTTATGAGCCTGCTGCTGCCTACTACCGCTCAGTCAGACTGGTCTATCAAATATCAAATCATAGACTTAATTATAATATAATAAACACAGAAATGCGAGCCTTTGGTCATTAATATGGTCAAATCCGGAAACTATAATTTCGAAAACAAAACGTTTATTCTTTTAGTGAAATACGGAACCGTTCCGTATTTTATCTAACGGGTGGCATCCATAAGTCTAAATATTGCTGTTACATTGTACAACCTTCAATGTTAAGTCAAAATTATGGAAAATTGGTTCGCAACGAGCCAGGCGGCCCAAACTGTTGCATATACCCTGACTCTGCGTGCAATGAACGCAAGAGAAGTGACACAATTTCCCTAGTTAATATTGCCTGCTAACATGAATTTATTTGAACTAAATATGCAGGTTTAACAAAATATACTTCTGTGTATTGATTTTAAGAAAGGCATTGATGTTTATGGTTAGGTACATTCGTGCAACGATTGTGTTTTTTTCGCGAATGCTTTTGTTAAATCATCCCCCGTTTGGCGTAGTAGGCTGTGATTCGATGATAAATTAACAGGCACCGCATTGATTATTTGCAACGCAGGACAAGCTAGTTAACATTGTAATATCATCAACCATGTGTAGTTAACTAGTGATTATGTGAAGATTGATTGTTTTTTTCTAAGATAAGTTTAATGCTCGCTAGAAACTTACCTTGGCTCCTTGCTGCACTCGAATAACAGATAGTCAGCCTGCCACGCAGTTTCCTCGTGGAATGTAATGTAATTGGCGTCCACAAATGCAGATTACCGATTGTTATGAAAACTTGAAATCGGCCCTAATTAATCGGCCGACCTCGAGTGTGTATGCATGTGTCTGTGCCTATGTTTGTGTTGCTTCGTAGTCCCCACTGTTCCATAAGGTGTATTTTTATCTGTTTTTTAAATCTAATTTTACTACTTACATGAGTTCCGTGAAGTCATGGCTCTATGTAGTACTGTGCGCCTCCCATAGTTGTGGAGAGACCTCTGGTGGCATGTCTTGTGGAGTATGATGGTATATGTCCCCCATGCCCTGGTATTATGGTATGTGTTCCCCATGCCCTGGTATTATGGTATATGTCCCCCATGCCCTGGTATTATGGTATATGTCCCCCATGCCCTGGTATTATGGTATATGTCCCCCATGCCCTGGTATTATGGTATGTCCCCCATGCCCTGGTATTATGGTATATGTTCCCCATGCCCTGGTATTATGGTATGTTCCCCATGCCCTGGTATTATGGTATGTTCCCCATGCCCTGGTATTATGGTATATGTTCCCCATGCCCTGGTATTATGGTATGTTCCCCATGCCCTGGTATTATGGTATATGTCCCCCATGCCCTGGTATTATGGTATATGTCCCCCATGCCCTGGTATTATGGTATGTCCCCCATGCCCTGGTATTATGGTATGTTCCCCATGCCCTGGTATTATGGTATATGTTCCCCATGCCCTGGTATTA